>NC_060955.1:0-300000 GCF_910589235.1 Vespa crabro
CCGGACGCAACCCTGACGCAACCCTGACGCAACCCTGACGCAACCCCTGACGCAACCCTGACGCAACCCTGACGCAACCCTGACGCAACCCTGACGCAACCCTGACGCAACCCTGACGCAACCCTGACGCAACCCTGACGCAACCCTGACGCAACCCCTGACGCAACCCTGACGCAACCCTGACGCAACCCTGACGCAACCCTGACGCAACCCTGACGCAACCCTGACGCAACCCTGACGCAACCCTGACGCAACCCTGACGCAACCCTGACGCAACCCTGACGCAACCCTGACGCAACCCTGACGCAACCCTGACGCAACCCTGACGCAACCCTGACGCAACCCTGACGCAACCCTGACGCAACCCTGACGCAACCCTGACGCAACCCTGACGCAACCCTGACGCAACCCTGACGCAACCCTGACGCAACCCTGACGCAACCCTGACGCAACCCTGACGCAACCCTGACGCAACCCTGACGCAACCCTGACGCAACCCTGACGCAACCCTGACGCAACCCTGACGCAACCCTGACGCAACCCTGACGCAACCCTGACGCAACCCTGACGCAACCCTGACGCAACCCTGACGCAACCCTGACGCAACCCTGACGCAACCCTGACGCAACCCTGACGCAACCCTGACGCAACCCTGACGCAACCCTGACGCAACCCTGACGCAACCCTGACGCAACCCTGACGCAACCCTGACGCAACCCTGACGCAACCCTGACGCAACCCTGACGCAACCCTGACGCAACCCTGACGCAACCCTGACGCAACCCTGACGCAACCCTGACGCAACCCTGACGCAACCCTGACGCAACCCTGACGCAACCCTGACGCAACCCTGACGCAACCCTGACGCAACCCTGACGCAACCCTGACGCAACCCTGACGCAACCCTGACGCAACCCTGACGCAACCCTGACGCAACCCTGACGCAACCCTGACGCAACCCTGACGCAACCCTGACGCAACCCTGACGCAACCCTGACGCAACCCTGACGCAACCCTGACGCAACCCTGACGCAACCCTGACGCAACCCTGACGCAACCCTGACGCAACCCTGACGCAACCCTGACGCAACCCTGACGCAACCCTGACGCAACCCTGACGCAACCCTGACGCAACCCTGACGCAACCCTGACGCAACCCTGACGCAACCCTGACGCAACCCTGACGCAACCCTGACGCAACCCTGACGCAACCCTGACGCAACCCTGACGCAACCCTGACGCAACCCTGACGCAACCCTGACGCAACCCTGACGCAACCCTGACGCAACCCTGACGCAACCCTGACGCAACCCTGACGCAACCCTGACGCAACCCTGACGCAACCCTGACGCAACCCTGACGCAACCCTGACGCAACCCTGACGCAACCCTGACGCAACCCTGACGCAACCCTGACGCAACCCTGACGCAACCCTGACGCAACCCTGACGCAACCCTGACGCAACCCTGACGCAACCCTGACGCAACCCTGACGCAACCCTGACGCAACCCTGACGCAACCCTGACGCAACCCTGACGCAACCCTGACGCAACCCTGACGCAACCCTGACGCAACCCTGACGCAACCCTGACGCAACCCTGACGCAACCCTGACGCAACCCTGACGCAACCCTGACGCAACCCTGACGCAACCCTGACGCAACCCTGACGCAACCCTGACGCAACCCTGACGCAACCCTGACGCAACCCTGACGCAACCCTGACGCAACCCTGACGCAACCCTGACGCAACCCTGACGCAACCCTGACGCAACCCTGACGCAACCCTGACGCAACCCTGACGCAACCCTGACGCAACCCTGACGCAACCCTGACGCAACCCTGACGCAACCCTGACGCAACCCTGACGCAACCCTGACGCAACCCTGACGCAACCCTGACGCAACCCTGACGCAACCCTGACGCAACCCTGACGCAACCCTGACGCAACCCTGACGCAACCCTGACGCAACCCTGACGCAACCCTGACGCAACCCTGACGCAACCCTGACGCAACCCTGACGCAACCCTGACGCAACCCTGACGCAACCCTGACGCAACCCTGACGCAACCCTGACGCAACCCTGACGCAACCCTGACGCAACCCTGACGCAACCCTGACGCAACCCTGACGCAACCCTGACGCAACCCTGACGCAACCCTGACGCAACCCTGACGCAACCCTGACGCAACCCTGACGCAACCCTGACGCAACTCCGGAAGGAACCCTGACGCAACCCTGACGCAACCCTGACGCAACTCCGGAAGGAACCAGAAAAAACTACAAACGTAACCAGTCACAACTCCGGAAGAAACCAGAAAAAACTACAAACGTAACCAGTCACAACTCCGGAAGGAACCAGAAAAAACTACAAACGTAACCAGTCACAACTCCGGAAGGAACCAGAAAAAACTACAAACGTAACCAGTCACAACTCCGGAAGGAACCAGAAAAAACTACAAACGTAACCAGTCACAACTCCGGAAGGAACCAGAAAAAACTACAAACGTAACCAGTCACAACTCCGGAAGGAACCAGAAAAAACTACAAACGTAACCAGTCACAACTCCGGAAGGAACCAGAAAAAACTACAAACGTAACCAGTCACAACTCCGGAAGGAACCAGAAAAAACTACAAACGTAACCAGTCACAACTCCAGAAGGAACCAGAAAAAACTACAAACGTAACCAGTCACAACTCCGGAAGGAACCAGAAAAAACTACAAACGTAACCAGTCACAACTCCGGAAGGAACCAGAAAAAACTACTAACGTAACCAGTCACAACTCCGGAAGGAACCAGAAAAACCTGCGGACGAAACCAGTCACAACTCCTGAAGGAACCAGTAAAAACTACGGACGTAACCAGTTACAATTCCGGAAGGAACCAGAAAAAAATTCGGACTTAACCAGTCACAACTGCGGAAGGAACCAGGAAAAAAAAAGATAAAAAAACCATGAACGTAACCAAACACAAATCCGGAAAGAACCTGGAAAAAAAAAGAACAAAAAACAACGGACGTAGCCAGTCACAACTCCGGAAGGGACTAGGAAAAAAATAAATAAATAAAAAAACTATGTACGTAACCATGCACAACTCCAGCTGAAAACACGAAAAAAAAATGGAAAAGGAAACTACGGACGTATCCAATCGCAGAACCGGAAGGAACCAGGAAAAAATGGAAAAATAAATAAAAAAAACTATGAACGTAACCATTCACAACTCCGGAAGAAACAAGAAAAAATAGAAATTGAAAACTACGCACGTAGCCAGTCAAAACTCTGGAAGGAACCAGGAAAAAAATAGAAAAAATATATAAAAAACCTACGGTCGTAGCCAGTCACAACTGCGGAAGGAACCAGGAAAAAAAAAGAAAAAAAACCAGGAACGTAACCAATCACAAATCCGGAAAGAACCAGGAAAAAAAGGAAAAATAAATAAAAAAAACTATGAACGTAACCAGGAACAACTCCGGAAGGAACCAGAAAAAAAAGAAAATGAAAACTACGCACGTAGCCAGTAAAAACTCTGGAAGGAACCAGGAAAAAAAATGAATAAAAACCACGAACGTAACCAAACACAAATCCGGATAGAACCAGGAAAAAAGAAGAACAAAAAACTACGGACATAGCCAGTCACAACTCCGGAAGGGACCAGTAAAAAAAAGAAGAAGAAAATAAAAAAACAACGGACGTAGCCAGTCACAACTCCGGAAGGAACCAGGAAAAAAAAAGGAAAAAAAAACTACGAACGTAGGCAGTCAAAACTCCGGAAGGAACCAGGAAAAAAGAAGAAAAAATAAATTAAAAAACTACGGACTTAGCCAGTCACAACTCCGGAAGGAACCAGGAAAAAAATAAATAAATAAATAAACTATGGACGTAACCAGGCACACTTCCGTAAGGAACCAGGAAGAAAAAATAAATAAAAAAACTGCGGACGTAGCCAGTCACAACTCCGGAAGGAACCAGGAAAAAAATAAATAGATAACAACACTATGGACGTAACCAGGCACAACTCCAGCAGAATCCACGAAAAAAATGGAAATAAAATATAAGGACGTAGCCAGTCACAGCTCCGGAAGGAACCAGGAAAGAAAGGGAAAAATAAATAAAAAAAAACTATGAATGTAACCAGGCACAACTCTGGAAGGAACCAGAAAAAAAAGAAAATGAAAACTACGCACGTAGCCAGTCAAAACTGCGGAAGGAACCAGGAAAGAAAAAGAAAAAAAAACCACGAACGAAACCAAACACAAATCCGGAAATAACCAGGAAAAATAAAGAACAAAAAACTACGGACGTAGCCAGTCACAACTCCGGTAGGGAACAGTAAAAAAGAAAGAAGAATAAAATAAAAAAACTACGGACGTAACCAAGCACAACTCTGGAAGCAACCAGGAAAAAAAACTACGGACGTAGCCAGTCACAACTCCGGAAGGAACAAGGAAAAAAAAGGAAAAAAAACTACGATCGTAGGCAGTCACAACTCCAGAAGGAACCAGGAAAAAAAAAAGAAAATGTATATAAAAAAAACTATGGACGTTGCCAGTCACAACTTCGAAAGGAACCAGGAAAAAAATAAATAAATAAAAAAACTATGAACGTAACCAGGCACAACTCCAACAGAATCCACGAAAAAAAATGGAAATAAAAAATAAGGACGTAGCCAGTCACAGCTCCGGAAGGAACCAGGAAAAAAATGTAGTGAAAACTACGCACGTAGCCAGTCAAAACTGCGGAAGAAACCAGGAAGAAAAAGAAAAAAAACCAAGAACGTATTCAAACAACAATCCGAAAAGAACCACGAAAAATAAAGAACAAAAAACAACGGACGTAGCCAGTCACAACTCCGGAAGGAACCAGGAAAAAAATAAATAAACTATAGACGTAACCAGGCACATCAACGGAAGGAACCAGAAAAAAAAGAAAATGAAAACTACGCACGTAGCCAGTCAAAACTGCGGAAGGAACCAGGAAAGAAAACGAAAAAAAAACCACGAACGAAACCAAACACAAATCCGGAAAGAACCAGGAAAAATAAAGAACAAAAAACTACGGACGTAGCCAGTCACAACTCCGGTAGGGAACAGTAAAAAAAAAGAAGAATAAAATAAAAAAACTACGGACGTAACCAGGCACAACTCTGGAAGCAACCAGGAAAAAAAATCTACGGACGTAGCCAGTCACAACTCCGGAAGGAACCAGGAAAAAAAAGGAAAAAAACTACGATCGTAGGCAGTCACAACTCCAGAAGGAACCAGGAGAAAAAAAAGAAAAAGTATTTAAAAAAAACTATGGACGTTGCCACTCACAACTTCGGAAGGAACCAGGAAAAAAATAAATAAATAAAAAGACTATGAAAGTAACCAGGCACAACTCCAGCAGAAACCACGAAAAAAAAATGGAAAAGGAAACTACGGACGTATCCAGTCACAGAACCGGAAGGAACCAGGAAAAAATGGAAAAATAAAAAAAAAAACTGTGAACGTAACCATTCACAACTACGGTAGAAACAAGAAAAAAAAGGAAGTGAAAACTACGCACGTAGCCAGTCAAAACTGCGGAAGGAACCAGGAAAGAAAACGAAAAAAAAACCACGAACGAAACCAAACACAAATCCGGAAAGAACCAGGAAAAATAAAGAACAAAAAACTACGGACGTAGCCAGTCACAACTGCGGAAGGAACCAGGTAAGAAAAAGAAAAAAAACCAGGAACGTAACCAGTCACAAATCCGGAAAGAACCAGGAAAAAAAAGAACATAAAACTACGGACATAGCCAGTCACAACTCCGTAAGGAACCAGGAAAAAAAAGGAAAAATAAATAAAAAAAACTATGAACGTATCCAGGCACAACTCCGGAAGGAACCAGAAAAAAAAGAAAATGAAAACTACGCACGTAGCCAGTCAAAACTCTGGAAGGAACCAGGAAAAAAAATGAACAAAAACCACGAACGTAACCAAACACAAATCCGGAAAGAACCAGGAAAAAAGAAGAACAAAAAACTACGGACATAGCCAGTCACAACTCCGGAAGGGACCAGTAAAAAAAAGGGAAAAAAAACTGCGAACGTTGGCAGTCACAACTCCGGAAGGAACCAGGAAAAAAGAAGAAAAAATAAATAAAAAAACTGCGGACGTAGCCAGTCACAACTTCGGAAGGAACCAGGAAAAAAATAAATAAATAAAAAAACTATGGACGTAAGCAGGCACAACTCCGAAAGGAACCAGGAAAAAAAAATAAATAAAAAAACTGCGGACGTAGCCAGTCATAACTCCGGAAGGAACCAGGAAAAAAATAAATAGATAACAAATCTATGGACGTAACCAGGCACAACTCCAGCAGAATCCACGAAAAAAAATGGAAAAAAAAAATAAGGACGTAGCCAGTCACAGCTCCGGAAGGAACCAGGAAAGAAAGGGAAAAATAAATAAAAAAAACTATGAATGTAACCAGGCACAACTCTGGAAGGAACCAGAAAAAAAAGAAAATGAAAACTACGCACGTAGCCAGTCAAAACTGCGGAAGGAACCAGGAAAGAAAAAGAAAAAAAAACCACGAACGAAACCAAACACAAATCCGGAAAGAACCAGGAAAAATAAAGAACAAAAAACTACGGACGTAGCCAGTCACAACTCCGGTAGGGAACAGTAAAAAAAAGAAGAATAAAATAAAAAAACTACGGACGTAACCAAGCACAACTTTGGAAGCAACCAGGAAAAAAAACTACGGACGTAGCCAGTCACAACTCCGGAAGGAACAAGGAAAAAAAAGGAAAAAAAACTACGATCGTAGGCAGTCACAACTCCAGAAGGAACCAGGAAAAAAAAAAGAAAATGTATATAAAAAAAACTATGGACGTTGCCAGTCACAACTTCGGAAGGAACCAGGAAAAAAATAAATAAATAAAAAAACTATGAACGTAACCAGGCACAACTCCAACAGAAACCACGAAAAAAAATGGAAAAAAAAAATACGGACGGAGCCAGTCACAGCTCCGGAAGGAACCAGGAAAAAAATGCAGTGAAAACTACGCACGTAGCCAGTCAAAACTGCGGAAGAAACCAGGAAAGAAAAGAAAAAAAAACCAAGAACGTAATGAAACAACAATCCGGAAAGAACCACGAAAAATAAAGAACAAAAAACAACGGACGTAGCCAGTCACAACTCCGGAAGGGACTAGGAAAAAAATAAATAAATAAAAAAACTATGTACGTAACCAGGCACAACTCCAGCTGATACCACGAAAAAAAAATGGAAAAGGAAACTACGGACGTATCCAGTCACAGAACCGGAAGGAACCAGGAAAAAATGGAAAAATAAAAAAAAAACTATGAACGTAACCATTCACAACTACGGAAGAAACAAGAAAAAAAAGGAAGTGAAAACTACGCACGTAGCCAGTCAAAACTCTGGAAGGAAACATATACGGACGTATCCAACCACAACTCCGGAAGGAAGCAGAAATAGGGAAACTACGGACGTAGCCAGCCACAAACTCCGTAAGGAACCAGGAAAAAAAAGGAAAAATAAATAAAAAAAACTATGAACGTATCCAGGCACAACTCCGGAAGGAACCAGAAAAAAAAGAAAATGAAAACTACGCACGTAGCCAGTCAAAACTCTGGAAGGAACCAGGAAAAAAAATGAACAAAAACCACGAACGTAACCAAACACAAATCCGGAAAGAACCAGGAAAAAAGAAGAACAAAAAACTACGGACATAGCCAGTCACAACTCCGGAAGGGACCAGTAAAAAAAAGGGAAAAAAAACTGCGAACGTTGGCAGTCACAACTCCGGAAGGAACCAGGAAAAAAGAAGAAAAAATAAATAAAAAAACTGCGGACGTAGCCAGTCACAACTTCGGAAGGAACCAGGAAAAAAATAAATAAATAAAAAAACTATGGACGTAAGCAGGCACAACTCCGAAAGGAACCAGGAAAAAAAAATAAATAAAAAAACTGCGGACGTAGCCAGTCATAACTCCGGAAGGAACCAGGAAAAAAATAAATAGATAACAAATCTATGGACGTAACCAGGCACAACTCCAGCAGAATCCACGAAAAAAAATGGAAAAAAAAAATAAGGACGTAGCCAGTCACAGCTCCGGAAGGAACCAGGAAAGAAAGGGAAAAATAAATAAAAAAAACTATGAATGTAACCAGGCACAACTCTGGAAGGAACCAGAAAAAAAAGAAAATGAAAACTACGCACGTAGCCAGTCAAAACTGCGGAAGGAACCAGGAAAGAAAAAGAAAAAAAAACCACGAACGAAACCAAACACAAATCCGGAAAGAACCAGGAAAAATAAAGAACAAAAAACTACGGACGTAGCCAGTCACAACTCCGGTAGGGAACAGTAAAAAAAAGAAGAATAAAATAAAAAAACTACGGACGTAACCAAGCACAACTTTGGAAGCAACCAGGAAAAAAAACTACGGACGTAGCCAGTCACAACTCCGGAAGGAACAAGGAAAAAAAAGGAAAAAAAACTACGATCGTAGGCAGTCACAACTCCAGAAGGAACCAGGAAAAAAAAAAGAAAATGTATATAAAAAAAACTATGGACGTTGCCAGTCACAACTTCGGAAGGAACCAGGAAAAAAATAAATAAATAAAAAAACTATGAACGTAACCAGGCACAACTCCAACAGAAACCACGAAAAAAAATGGAAAAAAAAAATACGGACGGAGCCAGTCACAGCTCCGGAAGGAACCAGGAAAAAAATGCAGTGAAAACTACGCACGTAGCCAGTCAAAACTGCGGAAGAAACCAGGAAAGAAAAGAAAAAAAAACCAAGAACGTAATGAAACAACAATCCGGAAAGAACCACGAAAAATAAAGAACAAAAAACAACGGACGTAGCCAGTCACAACTCCGGAAGGGACTAGGAAAAAAATAAATAAATAAAAAAACTATGTACGTAACCAGGCACAACTCCAGCTGATACCACGAAAAAAAAATGGAAAAGGAAACTACGGACGTATCCAGTCACAGAACCGGAAGGAACCAGGAAAAAATGGAAAAATAAAAAAAAAACTATGAACGTAACCATTCACAACTACGGAAGAAACAAGAAAAAAAAGGAAGTGAAAACTACGCACGTAGCCAGTCAAAACTCTGGAAGGAAACAGGAAAAAAAAAAGAAAAAATAAATAAAAAACCTACGGTCGTAGCCAGTCACAACTGCGGAAGGAACCAGGAAAGAGAAAGAAAAAAAACCAGGAACATAACCAGTCACAAATCCGGAAAGAACCAGGAAAAAAAAAGAACATAAAACTACGGACATAGCCAGTCACAACTCCGGAAGGAACCAGGAAAAAAAAGGAAAAAAAACTACGAACGTAGGCAGTCACAACTCCGGAAGGAACCAGGAAAAAAATAAATAAATAGAAAAACTATGGACGTAACCATGGACAACTCCGAAAGGTACCAGGAAAAAAAAATAAATAAAAAAACAGCGGACGTAGCCAGTCACAACTCCGGAAGGAACAAGGAAATTAAAAACTACGGACGTAACCAGGCACAACTCCGGAAGGAACGAGGGAAAAATAAGAAAAAAAAACCACGGGTGTAGCCTGTCACAACTCCGAAAGAAACCAAGAAAAAACATATACGGACGTATCCAACCACAACTCCGGAAGGAAGCAGAAATAGGGAAACTACGGACGTAGCCAGCCACAAACTCCGTAAGGAACCAGGAAAAAAAAGGAAAAATAAATAAAAAAAACTATGAACGTATCCAGGCACAACTCCGGAAGGAACCAGAAAAAAAAGAAAATGAAAACTACGCACGTAGCCAGTCAAAACTCTGGAAGGAACCAGGAAAAAAAATGAACAAAAACCACGAACGTAACCAAACACAAATCCGGAAAGAACCAGGAAAAAAGAAGAACAAAAAACTACGGACATAGCCAGTCACAACTCCGGAAGGGACCAGTAAAAAAAAGGGAAAAAAAACTGCGAACGTTGGCAGTCACAACTCCGGAAGGAACCAGGAAAAAAGAAGAAAAAATAAATAAAAAAACTGCGGACGTAGCCAGTCACAACTTCGGAAGGAACCAGGAAAAAAATAAATAAATAAAAAAACTATGGACGTAAGCAGGCACAACTCCGAAAGGAACCAGGAAAAAAAAATAAATAAAAAAACTGCGGACGTAGCCAGTCATAACTCCGGAAGGAACCAGGAAAAAAATAAATAGATAACAAATCTATGGACGTAACCAGGCACAACTCCAGCAGAATCCACGAAAAAAAATGGAAAAAAAAAATAAGGACGTAGCCAGTCACAGCTCCGGAAGGAACCAGGAAAGAAAGGGAAAAATAAATAAAAAAAACTATGAATGTAACCAGGCACAACTCTGGAAGGAACCAGAAAAAAAAGAAAATGAAAACTACGCACGTAGCCAGTCAAAACTGCGGAAGGAACCAGGAAAGAAAAAGAAAAAAAAACCACGAACGAAACCAAACACAAATCCGGAAAGAACCAGGAAAAATAAAGAACAAAAAACTACGGACGTAGCCAGTCACAACTCCGGTAGGGAACAGTAAAAAAAAGAAGAATAAAATAAAAAAACTACGGACGTAACCAAGCACAACTTTGGAAGCAACCAGGAAAAAAAACTACGGACGTAGCCAGTCACAACTCCGGAAGGAACAAGGAAAAAAAAGGAAAAAAAACTACGATCGTAGGCAGTCACAACTCCAGAAGGAACCAGGAAAAAAAAAAGAAAATGTATATAAAAAAAACTATGGACGTTGCCAGTCACAACTTCGGAAGGAACCAGGAAAAAAATAAATAAATAAAAAAACTATGAACGTAACCAGGCACAACTCCAACAGAAACCACGAAAAAAAATGGAAAAAAAAAATACGGACGGAGCCAGTCACAGCTCCGGAAGGAACCAGGAAAAAAATGCAGTGAAAACTACGCACGTAGCCAGTCAAAACTGCGGAAGAAACCAGGAAAGAAAAGAAAAAAAAACCAAGAACGTAATGAAACAACAATCCGGAAAGAACCACGAAAAATAAAGAACAAAAAACAACGGACGTAGCCAGTCACAACTCCGGAAGGGACTAGGAAAAAAATAAATAAATAAAAAAACTATGTACGTAACCAGGCACAACTCCAGCTGATACCACGAAAAAAAAATGGAAAAGGAAACTACGGACGTATCCAGTCACAGAACCGGAAGGAACCAGGAAAAAATGGAAAAATAAAAAAAAAACTATGAACGTAACCATTCACAACTACGGAAGAAACAAGAAAAAAAAGGAAGTGAAAACTACGCACGTAGCCAGTCAAAACTCTGGAAGGAAACAGGAAAAAAAAAAGAAAAAATAAATAAAAAACCTACGGTCGTAGCCAGTCACAACTGCGGAAGGAACCAGGAAAGAGAAAGAAAAAAAACCAGGAACATAACCAGTCACAAATCCGGAAAGAACCAGGAAAAAAAAAGAACATAAAACTACGGACATAGCCAGTCACAACTCCGGAAGGAACCAGGAAAAAAAAGGAAAAAAAACTACGAAAGTAGGCAGTCACAACTCCGGAAGGAACCAGGAAAAAAATAAATAAATAGAAAAACTATGGACGTAACCATGGACAACTCCGAAAGGTACCAGGAAAAAAAAATAAATAAAAAAACAGCGGACGTAGCCAGTCACAACTCCGGAAGGAACAAGGAAATTAAAAACTACGGACGTAACCAGGCACAACTCCGGAAGGAACGAGGGAAAAATAAGAAAAAAAAACCACGGGTGTAGCCTGTCACAACTCCGAAAGAAACCAAGAAAAAACATATACGGACGTATCCAACCACAACTCCGGAAGGAAGCAGAAATAGGGAAACTACGGACGTAGCCAGCCACAAACTCCAGAAGGAACCAGGAAAAGAAAAAAAAACTACGTACGTAACAAGGCACAAATCCGGAAGGAACCAAGAAAAAAAAAAGAAGAAAAACTTCGGACGTAGCCAGTCACATTCCGGAAGCAACCAGGAAAAAAAATGAAAAAATAAATAAAAAAACAACGAACGTAGCCAGTCAAACTCCGGAAGGAACCAGGAAATAAAAAACTACAGACGTATACAGGCACAACTCCGGAAGGAACATGGAAAAAAAGACTACGGACATAACCAGTCACAACTCCGGTTGGAACCAGGAAAAAGAGAAGAAAAACTACGGACGTAGTCAGTCACAACTCCGGAAGAAACCAGGAATAAAAGAATAAAGAAACTACGGACGTATACAGGCACAACTCCGGAAGGAACATGGAAAAAAAGACTACGGACATAACCAGTCACAACTCCGGTAGGAACCAGGAAAAAAAGAAGAAAAACTACGGACGAAGTCAGTCACAACTCCGGAAGAAACCAGGAAAAAAAGAATAAAGAAACTACGGACGTAACCAGACACAACTCCGGAAGGAACCAGGAAAAAAAGAATAAAGAAACTACGGACGTAACCAGACACAACTCCGGAAGGAACCAGGAAAAAAAGAATAAAGAAACTACGGGCGTAACCAGACACAACTCCGGAAGGAACCAGGAAAAAAAAAACTACGGACGTAGCCAGTCACAACTCCGGAAGGAACAAGGAAATAAAAAACTACGGACGTAACCAGGCACAACTCCGGAAGGAACCAGGGAAAAAGAAGAAAAAAAACCACGGGCGTAGCCTGTCACAACTCCGGAAGGAAACAAGAAATATAAAATAACTACGGACGTATCTAGCCATAACTCCGGAAGGAACCAGAAAACAAAACTACGGACGTAGCCAGAAACAACTCCGGAAGAAACCTGCAAAGAAGAAAAATATACTACGAACGTAACAGGCACAACCACGGAAGGAACCAGGAAAGAAAAAAGAAAAAAGAACCACGGTCGTAGCCAGTCACAACTACGGGAGGAACCAGGAAAAAAAAAAGAGAAAAAAAACCATGGACGTAGTCTGTCCCAACTCCGGAAGGAACCAGGAAAAAAGAAGAAAAAAAGAACTACGGACGTAACAGGCACATCCCCGGAAGGGACTAGGGAAAGAAAAAGAAAAAAAATGAACCGCGGACGTAGCCAGTCACAACTCCGAAAGGAACTAGAGAAAAAAGAAGAAAAAAAAACCACGGGCATAGCCAGTCACAACTCCGGAAGGAACCAGGGAAAAAAGAAAAAAACTACGGACGTAACCAGTCACAAACTCCGGAGGAAACGTGTAACTACTACGGACGTAATCATTCACAGCTCCGAAGGGATCCAGAGACATCTACGGACATGACCTATCACAATAGCGGAGGGTACCAGACAAATATGCGGACGTAACCAGTCACAACTGCGGAGGCAACCAGACAATACTATGGACGTAACCAGTCGTAACTCCGGAGACAACCAAACAAAACTATGTACGTAACCAGTCACAACTCCGGAGTCATCCAGACAAAACTACAGTAGCAACCAGACTCAACTCTGACGTAACTTTTGACCCATTTTTGAAGAATCTTTGACGCAAATTCAGATGCAACTTTGATGAAACATTGATACAATTTTGAAGCAACTTTGACGCAACCACTACCACTATAAATTATGTAAGTAGCAGGCAATTGCAAATTTATTGCAACAGAGTATTATATTCAATGGATTTTTTTTTCGTCTCTCTCTCTCTCTCTCTCTCTCTCTCTTCTCTTTTATGTCATTATATATATTGTTATGTAATACTTCATATGATTATACAATTAAAACAAAGATATTTCTAACATTGTATACATAATATGTATACCTCCTAATATGTTCGTTTATTGTTATTTTGTTACATATATTTTTCTGTTGGTGTGTTTAGATTGGTTTAATTTATATTTATGTTGGTCATCAATACGTATTATGTTCCAACTTGTTCCTTCTCGGATATACGAAAAAAAAAAAAAAAATCTCTCGGTCTTTTTCATTCACCTCCCCTTTTTGACAAACAGTACTACGCAGTTACTACTTGTATTAATAACCACTCACCTGTATCATTTACATAATCTTCGATTTAAGTAGCACATATCGTGATTATTACAAAAAAGTAATGTTTTTCTACAGATAGTAAGATTGTAAAGTAGGTGTAATGTGTGTGATAAAATGATTGCAAAGTGTCTCTATGTACTATCTATGTTTTGTTGTTTTGCACATTCCAAATTGCTTTGACATTTTTCATTCCGTGAAGGAGATTATCGATATCATCAATAAGTGGTATTACACATTTTAAAGGCTTTTTTAAATATGTTAACGTTTGTAACATCTATGTTATACAAATTATAAACATTATGTTGATAGAATCAGCATAAACATTATATCCATAAAAATACTTTCAAATATCAAGTATTCTTATTGAAATTTATTTTTACATGTTTTTAGCGAGCTAAGAAATTGCCAGCGCTATTCTCAGTGAAATTTTTAAGTAATATAGAGAATTTGGAAGAAGTAGCAAATTAATAGAAAACGGATATATAATAATATCGTATGTTTCCAAATGTGCCGTTTGCTCGATACAACAAATTATTCTTGTATATAATCTATAGCTATGTAATAGATACCGAAGAATAATTAGAGGAAAAATATAAAAAAAAAAAAAAATTCCATTATAAAAAATAAACGTGTCAAAAAAAAAAAATAAAGGTGACACCCCTTTAGCAGAGCATGGTTTCGATCCACGGACCTCTGGGTTATGGGCCCAGCACGCTTCCACTGCGCCACTCTGCTTGTTGGTTATTTGGTTTTCTAATAGGTCATATATTTGCCTAGTTTTCTAATGCATAATCAAATATATTGTATAATATGTAAATAAAATAATCTAATTTTTTATTTACATTCAATACAGATAGTACAATGATATTAACACTTCGCAATGTTGAATACTGCATAGCCCGTTGAGTTTATTTTTCTTAAGGATGTGCCATTTACTTTATTTCTGTTCTATAAAATGACATGTATTTTAAGAAAAGGTTTGAAAAAATATGTTTACAGATGTGTCTTTTTTCTCCGTTTGTTGCATCAATCGCGTGGAAGTCTCCCCTCCCTTGTTCTTCTGCCCCTTCTCCTACTTCTACGTAGGATAATTCTCCGGCGCGCTAGAAGGTAAGTACTTACGCGGGTGCGTGGCAGTGGGAGTACGAGCGTAGCCGCGTCGACGATGCGTACGGACAGTGTGTACGGTACTCGACAGTGTGAACGGCCGTCGACGTCGCCGTTCTCGAGGATGTGTATTACACCTACGTCGCTCGTAATAACTACAGTGTATGTGGTCTCTATTCTCTCTCTTTCCGATCGTCAATAGTTGGCTCGCGCGGCTGCCGTGAGGGTAGATACTTTTTCTCTTTTTTGCTTTCCTTTTCTTTTTTCTTTCTCCCTACTTTTAATCTTTTTTCACTTTTCTCTCTCTCTCTCTCTCTCTCTCTCTCTCTCTCTCTCTCTCTCGCACTTTCCCTCTAGACTCTTTTTCCACTTCGATCGTTACTCGCCGGTCATACATATTATCGTTGCCACGACGCTTCGACGACAGAGAGTAGTGTGTGAAAGTGCTATACTTATTGTATAATTTGGTGTAACGAGAAAGAAGAATTGAACATACTTGCAGGATACATATCGCAACGATAGGCAAAGAAACGGCCAATTACGAGAATTACATAGATACATGAATGAAAACTCCAGGTGGGCCGGTGAGATCTATCAAAGAAATCGACGCATATCAAAGTTCGGCTGTTTAAAGAAAAAAGGGAAGAGGAGAATTTTTAAAGGAGATTTGTCGACATCGTTTATCAGGTGTCGATCTCTCATATCAGGTAAGACACCTATTGTTTTGTAATTTTTTTTTTAATAAACGCAAGATCATTCGAACTGAACCTTTAGATTTTGGAGGTTACAAAGTTGTGAGTGTTTGTGTGTGTGTGTGTGTGTGTGTATGGTAACGAACGGATGTACAACTTTTGGGGATTTGCCGATCTATAATTTTCACGCGAATTGTCACGTGTTATACACGTGTTGCGAATGAGAATCGCGCTTAAAACTAGATGGATCGTTTCTAAAATTCTTGTCTTATGTATACATAAAGTCATGAACATGTACAGAAAACGTAATCTTTTCTCGTGATATTCGTAATAGTTTAATAAACTATGTGATGTAAGTTGAGTAAAAGGCATATATAGATATATTTATACTCTTTATTTTAAAAGAAATGTCTACATAGAGTTTCAACTTTTCTTTTTTTTTCTGTCGACGTTACAATCTTTTCAATCTCCTAAAATTCCAAATTAAAGAATGTTAAGCGATTCGCGTTATTAATAAAATTTTGTCAATTTTCTATTCCCCCTATATAAAAATACGTTGTTATTTTTCGTTAAACGATCGTTGAAATCGTCATAATGATATTAAAAGAGAAACGGCGGAAATCACGATGAATGTTGTCTCTGTATGCATCATAAGTTTCGTTTCGCAATGATAAACTCAATAAAAGTATGTTCGTGTTCACGCGATCATAAGAAAGTATGATATTAATTTCCTTTATAGCAGTAAAGAGAGAGTGAGAGTGTATGCGTGTACGCGCGCGTACGAGCGTGTGTGCGCTCGTGACGTACCTTCCATGAATTCCTTTTCTATATCTCCTCGATTTTATTAAAGATCCGAGAACTGGTCAATCTGACCAAATTTGGTGAACTTTTGTCGGTACAGGTGGGACACCGCATGGATATATCGCGCGGTAATATAACTGTTTAAGTACTTCGGTATTAGCGCGTCCATTCGCAATTAGTGAATGTATATTTATATTTATTCGCATATTCACTCGCATTGGATATCGGACGATATTAAAAATTGAGTAGGATTCGTCGTTCTTTCTCCGAGTTTATCATTTTAATTAATTAATTTATTACTTTTATATTAATAACAACCATTTATATCAATGTCGATGTGTTTGTAATATAGAATAATTTACAAAAGATGCTATAAAGGATGTATATAATAAAAATGTTTTTTCAAATAGGATCGATAACGGCGCCACATAATTATGTATGATCCAATCGAACTGTTGCGTCTCAATAATAAAAATTAAAAGAAAAGAAAGACCTATTTTTTAAGCTTATTATCGTGGACGTAACAAATTCGTGGAATGATGGATTATCGAGGGACGAGCAACGCATCGGTGAATCGTTTGATCGCAAAGACGCATATATTTCAAATATGTACTCTAAACACTTCCGTAAAGCCAGGCGCGTGGCGTGGCGTGCCGTGCCGTTGAATCGCTTGGACCTAGGGCAGATGCTGGGCGGCTGTTTTTACACGTTCTTCAAAATGTAAACACGAAGATCGCTTCGGGGTCTTTCCGTCCCTGCGCTTCGGTCTATACGTGCACGCATGTCTCTATGTGCATTCATCTGTAGAAAACATAGAGAACGAAAAAGGATCATTAAGAAATGCAATGCGTTTTTCAAGTTTGCAGCTAACGGTTAATTCTTCGGTTTGCGTTTCGTGCACGATAAAGGGTACAATGGGAGCGGTAGGGGTGAGGCGGGTGGAAGGAAAGGGAAAAAAAAAGAGAGAAATAACAAATATACTCTCTTTTTATTTATGTGTATATGTGCGTACCCTCTTATTCCAACTAGGGTCCTCCTTTTACATACGTACAGTAGATATATCTACTTCATATATCTAACGACCTTCATATTGCCGCGAATTCGCACATTTCACGTTCCCCATGGTAGTTTAATGTTTGCCTGCTCTCTTCATTTTGATTAAATCCCTCGACTAGCATGAACGGTAACGCTACCGTCTCGCCTTGACAAATTGATGCTGATATAAATAACCTGCGCGCACGTATCCATATAATCACCCAATAAAAACTCAGCAAAAGAAAAGCTATCCGCTATTTCGCGTGATCTATTTCTATTCTTTTTTCCTTCTTCACGTTAATATCGACTTTCCTTCCATTCGAAAATGAATAACGCTATTAACCCATCCAACTACATCGTCATCCGATAAAATTTTGTTAGGGCCGAAACACGCGAACTATATCGAATTTCTACGATCTTATGTACTTAATATATCCATAATATTAAATAATAATATTATACAGTGTTTAGTTCAAGATATATCAAATTTTATGCTGAAAATCTTGTCGTTTCCGCGACGACTCTTCCAATTCATTTGATAAAAGAATAGAAGGAATAAAAACTCTCTCTCTCTCTCTCTCTCTCTCTCTCTCTCTCTCTCTCTCTCTCTCTCTCTCTTTCTGATCATCGTAGGAAGATTGCTTCGACTCAACGAGTTGTATCTATACGTAATGTATCTATATACATACATTTATAGAACGTATTTTGCGTCTTACGTATATTCCAAGTACAGACAGTTTAAAACAGTAGGAGATCAAGTGTTTATGGTAGACATAAAGCGATAAAGAGGTAGTAAGTACGAATGCATGGGTGTGTCATCGTACGGCCGAGTATTTTCACGCCATTATTTGGCTGACGTCCTAGTGGTAAAGCATGATAAGAAGGGAGAAAAGAAGTCGAAGAAAAATATCCGTTTGCTCGGGATCGAATCACATTCGGTCTTCTTCACGGTCAACGTGCTTGAATCTTTCGGCCCAAAGATTTTAAAAGCTTTTAAATCATATCAAAGAGATAGATAAAAAGAGAGAAAAAAGGCGAGTAAGAGAGAGTCCTTCGTTAATGGCCTGCGCTATTGTACAACTAAAAGTTGTTATTAATGGACCCACGTCTGTAAGAATATCTCTCACGACTTATTACGTTCTTTTTCGTTCGCTTCGTTGATTTAACGGAAAAGTAATGTGATGGAGAATCAGTAATAAGCGTTCAAACATTTTTCTGACATTCGGCGTATCTAGGCAAACGTATGTGAGATAAAATGATATGCACTTAACTGCGTACGTATACTCGATCGGTCGTTTGTTTTCTTTCTCTTTTTTTTTACGATTGTGACACGTTGACATCATCAAAATATAAATTTAATTACAATAGCAATAAATATTACGATAGCAAGTTAGCGGGTTAACCGTTAAATCAAATCAGTACCAATGATGGAAAGTTTTTGCAGTGTGAGGGATTGCGTCAGGTTTGCATACCTACGTAAGTACATACATACATACATGTATGTATATACTTACGTATGATAGGTATTTAGAGATCTAAACGCGTACATCTCACCGTTCACCGTTACCTGTCGTTACGATGAAAATAGCAAAGCTCTAGCGAGCGATATTTCACTCGCAGCGAAACGTAAGGAGTTCTCTCTTAGGAAGTAAAGGGTTTACAAGAGGACAGGGTGAAAAGGGATCCTCGCGGAACAAACGGTTGTTGGAGACATCGCGTGTTCCGCGACATAATCGTAGAGAGAATGAACTACAAAAGGCCTAGACAAGATAGAGATAGCTTTAATTTACTCACTCTAAGTGCATTTAATCGTATATCGTCGTAAGCGACAAGGGTTTACATTGTTCATCGTTTTCCTTAACAACAACAACAACAACAGCGACGTGCCACTATTTTTTTAGCATTACTCATTCGTCGTCATTATATTCGTCCTACATTCAGTTTTATTACGTGTTTCACGAAAGAAACTTGAGTCATCTCGTGTTTCAAGTACAAGGGCAAATTCGAAATAAAAGGAAAGAATAACTAATCGCATTTAACTAATCGCGATAGTCCTTAATCACTTAAGGCAGATCAACGAGCGAGTCGTGAGCCGTATGTGACTCTTCTACTTGCTTGTTCCTGTAAGGTGTGAGGATCCCCGCCGTATCGCGCCGAGCCTTGTGAGCTATGCGGCTTTTGTTATTTTTTTTTCCTTTTTTTTTTCATTTTTTTCGGCAAGATGCACAAAGTGATAGTTAGTGAACTTAAGTAGCGGGAGAATGGATTGATTGATGGCGATGTCCGTGTGTGCGACTTCATACGAAAAAATTTTATTACGCAATCTCAATTTATTTTCTTTAAGTTAATTATCCCTTTAGCCAATGTTATTACGATCGACGGACAACTTTATATCTTAGTTTCAAATAAACCTGTCGAAAAGAGAAGAAGGAAGAACGAAAGAAAGAAAGAAGAAAAGAATATGAACGAGTGACTTCTGTTAGGACTCGGCGAAGTCGAAGGTGGTGGAACGAGGATAGAATGAGGATAGAAAGGGCATGTTATGCGTTACGTAGGTAGATAAATGGCTCGCTTCGCTGAACTTGTCCAATAGAGATATTAATCTTTCTCACGAACGTGCCAACCCACGGCCACCCCTCTCACCCTTACGTCCTTCGTCTAGATATCATCTTTGGTAGTCCTTCTTTCCATGTATTTACCTCTCGTCTTTCCTTTCTCTTCTTGATCTACCTTCCCCTCCTTCATCCACCACCCTCCCCTCACTGGTTCTCCCTACTATTACTCTCGAGTAGTACGACCGTATGAAAAGTGGAATACCATATGTTCGAAGGGGGTGGAATTCGAGTTACGAGTACTTCAGGAGTGTATAGCCTTTACGGAAATGGCCTTTAATCTCGTTCGATGAAAGTCAAGAAGGGATTCTTTTTGCTCGTTTTGACGCGACGATAAAACGCGACTGGCACGGTATGTACGCTTCGTTAGTACGATGTTTTTCTTTTAAATTTTGACCACTCGACGATTCAATGCAAATTGATAAATCTTTTGTAAACGGGATTGTACATGCTGATATATATATATATATATATATATATATATATATATATATGTGTATATATTAACCACGATGTTCTTTATTTTTTGTATAACAGGCGTATCTATTTAAAACATGCACGTGTATTTTCATGAATATTTAATGTTTCATTAAAACGAATCATCCGGATAATCATCTGATATAGATGACAATATTTTAACATTTGTATAAAGATGTTTCCTTTTTTTCTACTAGTGCCTATCTGCTTTTCTTAATAATATTTTCCTATCAGATAACAGTAAATAACAATAAACGCGCTAAAGAGATAGATAGATAGATAGATAGATAGTTAGATAGATAGATAGATAGTTAGATAGATAGATAGATAGATAGAGAGAGAGAGAGAGAGAGAGAGAGAGAGAGAGAGAAAGAGAGAAATTCTCCCATCTTCCAGATCGATTGGAGATCGATACTAAGTCGATTGACTCGTTGATAAAGAATTAAAAAAACCTAACTATACAATGTAAAATCAAAAACTCCCACGCGAATTCATAGCGGAAGGTAAGCGACACGTTGTTCTATGCCGTTAATGGTGTCGTCGAGGGCAGGTGTGAGGTGGCGGCTTGCATAACGTATGTGATAAAAGGGGTATGCAGAGGGGGAGAGTATATCGGTTGTGCGTGTACTTACACCATGGCGGAAATAACAGTGGAACGCACCGTAAACGTACACCGGGGCAGCCCTGTACGAACGCTTAATATAAGCTAGATATACAAGGACGTGGGGACGTGGACGTGTGGGTACTAGTGCGATATATATGAGAGCGTACGAGAGCGCACGAGCGCACGAGCGAGCGAGAACAATATAGAATGCGCCATGGGGGTGCATGGTGTGGTATAGTGCGTACCGCGCCATATCGCTGAGCAAGGGACAGATCGATAACGTAAGGGGTCTTCCAGACCTTATGGTGCCTCCTCCACCTCTCTCTCTCTCTCTCTCTCTCTCTCTCTCTCTTTTTTACTACTCTCACCCTTCCTCTTCCTTTCCCTCTTCCACCACTCCTCATCCCGGTTGGCCTCTTTACCCCTCCTCCTCTCAACTTCATTTTATCGCATGAAATTAACGCGCGTTTCCATCCTTGATTTTTTCTCTCGGAATTACCTCCACCCAGTTGAGCTTACATGCGTTACATGTTTGCATTCGTGCAAATAAATTTTTCTTTGCTCTTTTCTACCCGCTTCACGATCGTAACGATAATCCTGATGGACTATGTAAATGTCGCGTTGATAAGTCTCGAAGACGTCTATTTTATAAAAGACCAATGTATATGACGTTGCGATAGATTTTTTCGTGAGTTACCATTTTCGAGAGAGAGAGAGAGAGAGAGAGAGAGAGAGACAAATGAAAAGTTTTTTTGAATTTCTTGAATTTTTTAAATTTCCTCCAAGTTGCACTCTCCGAGCTATGTTTTTCATCGAATCTAAGTCGAGTTCGTATAAAACACGATCTTGCTTTCAGTAGCGTGCCAAAAGGAACGACTTTCGGATATGGTGATTAAAGCGATACTTCCGGTGCTCGTCATCGAGCTGCAAAGATAACATCATGCTTCTCGATCACTCATAGAACGCGAACGCTCTCCTTTCATAAGCGGAAGGCTTCGTATAGATGTGTACCATTGCGAAATAAAGACTATTTGACATTCCGGACTTTACTGGTTCAAGGGAATTCGTTATTTCTAGTTCCAATCGTATAGCAATTGATACACGATGAAAGATAATTTCGTATCGGTGGATTAAAGATCAAAGTATGTATAAAAATACGAATAAAAAATATAAAAAAGAAGAGAAAAACGCAACGGGTCTACTGATTTTCTAACGGTTGATTTTCTAACAAAAACGATACGCGTGCAGTTAACTGATTCTCTCAAGTATAGCATAATACTTTGCTCGATCTGATCTATAATTCGTTGAACGCGAACAAGCGTTCGATCTAGGTTTACTCGCTAATATTAAGCTAGTTTAATGATGTCGCAACCGGTCCCCGTACAGCGTCACGCCGAATTAATCCATGTTATGACGCGATGTAATGCGCGATGCTTGGTCTGGTATACTCGTATAGCTTTCGGTGGTATAAAACAGAGTGTACGTAGGTACATTAAAATACGAGACTGTACGCTTTGACGTGTAGTGACGTACAGAGCACGCTCGTTCACGGCACGTTCAACAGCTCGAACAGTGGATTTCACGGTGAAAATGTCATGGGAAGGTGGAGAGGAGTAGGGAGGAAACGGGGTATCATGGGAGAGTCGCAGGACGGGCGAGTTACCCTAGCTGCGAACGGCCACGGCCGTTCGGGCTCATTAGACGATATGGGAGCCCGTACATCGCCCATTTCCCCCGTCCTTTATACCCCCTCCGTCTCTATCTATCTGTCCCGACGCTGACTTCCACTTCTTCCTCTGAGCACTTTATCGAAAATCTTCAATCGTGATCGATTTCAGACGAATTATTTCTCTTTTTTATTTTATATATATATATATATATATATATATATATATATACATATATATATATATATATTAATATATATATATAAATATATATATTAACTGTTATAATTCAATCGTATTCCCATATTTCCGTATTTTTTACACAAAAACTGCCAAAGATACGTACTCGATAGAAACATAAAAAACGTCGTCAACCAGAGTTCATCGAATGAGAGAAAGTAATTTCCACCGGCCATTAAAGGTGTTTATGCTTCCCGGCAGTGTCGATAACGCCTTCGTTATTAATCACGACGAATTTGTCGTGATTAATTATGCTTTTCGCTCGATTAGCTTCCCTATATCGGAAACCGTCCCTTTCCATCTCCTTTACTCCTTCGTACCGTTCGCATTATCAACCCTCGATGGTCTTTGTTTTCTCTACCATCTCCTTGTATCTCGCGAACGCGAATAATCAAGATCTTTTTTTACTCATTACGAATCTATCGATTCTTCTTTTTCTCCACCTAGATGTCTTAACAAATTCACTCGTAAGATCATTTTGTTCGTTTCGTCATTTGTCCTTTTTTTCATCTTATAGTTTAAATCATAATTTTAAACTCCAAAAGTTTACCGACTCTGCAAAAGCCGATATCGTTTCTATATCTCATCTAGATACATATATATTTTTTAGAACGAATGAACGACGAACGACGTTGCATAGAATGTTTGATTACGTTGTCGGAAGTTATCGTAGAAAAATGTCGATGTACGGCGGTCGTTAAGGAAAGCAGAGAGGGAGATAGAGAGAAATGGAAGCTCGAGAAACGGAACGAGAATGTTCGCTCTCTGGTGCGAGCGTTCGTACCGTTCGCTATTTGATACCTGGGTCACGTACTTGTTCGTATTGACAAGCAGACCACCGCACCGACTCGGCACGGTTCGACTCAGCAGGGCGTCCCCTCTATCCTTCTTGCGAATCTCCGATTTTTGTACGAGGCTCGGTTTTATTCGAAACCCGTTTGAAACTATCGCTCGTTTACTTTTTTGTTTTTGCTCTTTTTTAATGCTATTAAAAAAGCGTTAGCGACTCGGTATTTTGAAAAAGTTATCTGTACGTGTAGACCTACTTGAAATACTTCATTAAATAATATAATTCGATTCAATAATATAATAAATACGATTTAATTTATTCTAATAATTAATTACAGTCGATGAAAAATCGGAAATTCCTTTGAAAATATTGCATATATTTATTTCTATCTGATGTGTGCTTTGTATAAATTTTGTATCAAAAATCGAAGTAGAGTTTTTCTTTTTTTCTTTAGGGTACTCCGTACTGCAGTTATGAAATAGCAATGAGCCTGCAGGTTCAGGCCCATGTGCAACGCCCTGCGAGGTACAC
This sequence comes from Vespa crabro, assembly GCF_910589235.1. NCBI lineage: Eukaryota > Metazoa > Arthropoda > Insecta > Hymenoptera > Vespidae > Vespa > Vespa crabro. The sequence goes on from NC_060955.1 coordinate 24,557, forward strand.
GCCTCAGGAAACTGTTAAGGTAAGAATAATTATTTGACTTTTATTTCAAAGATTTTTTTCCCTATAAAATTTCTTTTCTTAGATCTTGGTTGTCTTTTCAAAAACAAAGGGAGAAAAAAAGGAAAAGAGTAGAAAGAGCACGTTCTCCTGGGATACTTTTCCCGTAAAATATTTTTTTCTTTCAAGCGCTAAACTCGAACGGGTGCTTGAAAGAAATGCATTTCGTTTTTTGTGAAATGCATTTAGTTTGTGCGTATCTGATGATAAATTTAATAATATCTACATACATAAATGTAATAATTTGAAAAAAGTGAGATGTAACTAGCTGTTTTCTAACAAAATTTCCTTCCAGAATCTATTATATAATTCCATTCGGAATCTATTTTCTTCGTAAAATCGTTCGATCGCTCGCTGTTCGCTTTCTCTGGAAATTCTCGAAATTGCGAGCTTAAAGCTCACCGAGCTTTGAGCTTGATTTGTAGGCAAGGAGAAAGTAGAAGAGGGGAACCACGCCCCGACGATGAAGGAGGGATAGATAGGGAGGAGCAAATTTTTAAAGACGAAATCTTGAGGGAGTATCCTATATAGTTCTTATATAGTTGAATCGGAAAAGTCGACACTTTCGTTCGTTGACGGTCTTCGTCGTTATATCTACTCGTTTCTATTCATTCCTCGTACATACGATAATACGAATGTAAAACTAAATGGATATTTAATTGTCGTAGAGAAACAGAAAAGATTGTAAATGTAAGAAAAATCTGTCCCGACAGTGGGGAGAAAAGGGCTTTTTTAGTTCGCAAGATCGACATCCCTCAGGGAGGTGCGAGTTTGCGGTCGGCTTTTGGGTTTACGTCCCTTGGCCGCGTAGATATAATTAAAGATACAACGCCTACGTGTGTCTCATGGCTATCCGAAGGAGAACGAGACTGCAGACACAGAGCGGGAGATGAAAGAGGGTGTGTACGTACCATGGATATACTATATAGTTGGCTTGTATATCGCTATGGGGAGCAAGAAACGGGTCGAGCGAGCACCTTAAATTGGCTTACGTCAACGGATTCTTACCACGGCGTGCACGCGTTCATTCGACTTCCGAGAGTAGTAGCGTGAGATCGAAGGAGGCGTACGAAGGGCGCACACCCTTCTTCGTACTCTCTCTCTCTCTCTCTCTCTCAAATGCCTACCGCATTTTCGGCACCCTACATACTTCTTTCGATCGTCCTCGCAAATTTAGCAGAATGAACGTGACCCGTAGCGCCATTAAGCGCCGAGATCATCGATTCGAATCGATCGTCGGGAAATCATTGAAGTTTCGTACTGTAATTTTGCCTTTTAAATAAGTCAGTTCAGATTTTTCTTTTATTTTCTTTTTTTTTTCTTTTTTCTTTTTCATCATGAAACTAGATCCGTATGCAATTATCATTCGATCGTTTGATCGAAATTCAGAACGATAAGAAAGACACACTGTATATAAGTTTATTATACGCGTGTATCACGAACGCCACAAGTAGTTACATAGCTGCCAACCGATACGAGGAGAAAAGAAATGTGAAACTTTCGAGATAAGGGAGTCCCTAGACTTTTCACGCTTCCAAATTTTCCGCATTTCTGATCGGCCGGCACGATAAGCCGTCTAATCGAAGATTAATATTTTTGGGGTCGTTAGACTCTACCCTCCGTTAAGAGTTCCACCATTAGAAATGCCTTACCTACTTTCCCGATTTTTATCTATTTTTCTTAGGTCTCGTCCCATTCTCAGAACGTTGGAAAATTTTCATTCGAATAAAAGATAACGCGTAATAGCGTGGCGCAATAATTATTATTGGAAAAAACGTGTTGACGTTAGAAAATTTTCCTTTAATCATCACTAGGTAGTAATAACGATAGTTATATCGTCATAGTCAAGCAGAACCTATCGTCCCACCTCTTTCCCTCATTATCCCCCTTTATCTTTTTCGCTCGCGCAAGAATTGAGAATCGATATCAAGCTGGAAGAGTTTCTGCAACTTTACTCGAACAAGTATTGGGACGGGAGCGGTAAGAAGGGATGGAACAGCGCGGGTTCTCAGAATGTAGGGGTTTCGGGATATTTATGTGACAGAAGCTGTAACATTCCAACCCTTGGCACAAGCCCTTGGTTCGGTTAGCACGGGTCATCTCAAACTCTAAATCCTAATACAACTTTCTTTTTCCTGAAAAAGAAACGAGAATTCTCCTCGTCCACGTTAATATCATTAACGTACGACGATGCACGGAGATCCGTAGGGAATAATAAGAAGTATTACCGAACCGTTTCGTAATGAACGTTCGCAATATCGATATCGATCACGTTCACGTCCTATTCGTTCTCGTCCTATGCGCGGTACCTATTTACTTGCGTATAATACGTATGTCATATACATAGGAACATTCAAAGAAAATATATTTCAAATAAAGTCTACACAGCTGTTCTCAGCTCGTTTAAGGTAATCATCTCGAGTGGCGTTGGATAGAATTACCTTTCGAAAAGAGCGAAGGGGGCCCGTCGAAAGAGGTACTGGAAAAGGATTCGTCCGGATGATTTTAAAATGCAATACCGAACGTTCGACCATGGTCTTCCCTTCCCTATTTACGACCATCAATTAAGAAACTTCTTAAAGGGTCCCTTTCTCCCTTTTCTCGAATAAATTACTATAAGAATTTACTTAGCATATCTGAGAATCGCAAGGGAGATCTCAATTCTTGGATCCGGAACTCGACCACCCGAGAATGGTGGTTACGTATGCTACGATAAATCTTCGTACGAGGAAGAATGAATGTATATGTATAAATGCCCGTTTGAAAGATTCAACGATTACCATCTGTACCGAAAGTATCCAATATTGGATAACTACAATCTGGTATTTCGATAAATAATGCGGATGAACAACGGCGGATCGCGTGTCGTCCTTCATCCACGGAAACTATTATATTTGACCGTGATGTTGACACGACGCTGCCATTACAATTTCTCATTTTTCATTTCTTTATTTTTCCCCTTTTCCAAAAATATATTGGTACCTGCAAATCGAAATGTTGCGAATCAATTTACCTCGAAGAATAATTCAAGATAATAACGGTTTGCCCACAACCAACATAAATTTTATGGACCTGCAATCCATACACAAGGGTCAAACACAAGCACAAAAACTAGTCTGCATGCGAAGGCAAACTGGTCATAGGGAAGCTCTCGAGCATTATTGCATGATAATATGCGTGCACTGTCAAAAGGCAGGAATAGCGTGCGCGAGGATTGCAAAGTCTTTACTTAATGCGTTACGAATATAACCTTGGAATTAAATTTCCGAGCTCGTTGATCGGCAGAATAACAAATAGTTATAAGGAAATAGACGAGATTGAGAAAATTTGTGATGATCGGTTGTTTGTATACGCGCGCACGTCAGCGCGCGCATCCGCAACGTGTTCCCCTTGAAAGTTTAAAGTTAACTTTCGCTTTTCCAACGTCGATTAAACCCTAAACCTCCCCCCCCCCCCAGTACCCTTCCCCGTCTCCTCATTCAACTTCTCAGCATCGTTCTCCATTCCCCTATTTCGTAGGAGTCAAGGTAATGCCTGGCCGCAATAAACCTGCCTGCTAGACAGGACAAAACTTTGTCCGACACGTAACGCGCATGATCCAACGGCCACGTGGGAAAATACACCCCCGCGAACGTGAGACCGTTACGCCAGCGGGCGGGTATAGCTCGTTCTGCCCAAAAAGCTTTGCTTCCTCCTTTCCTCCGGCCGTGGAAGAAATCCGATTTCAAGGAGACATTTCGTTCCGTAAAGAGATATGCTCGATTCTCCCCAAAGTGCCGTCTCGTTTCCTTTTCCCATCTTGCTTTCAAGTCCTTCTATCCCTCTTTCGCGTTTCGCTCTTTCTCTTGTGAAAATTTCATCTTGTCCCGTTTGCCGAGACAAAATTCCGATGCGTAGTCCCTCGAGATGGTAACTATCTCGTCGACATTTCTTCTATGATATATTGATCTTATTTTATATATACGCACCTATTGGATAATATCATTTGGAAGTAAATACCATGGAAAAGTATGTTATATCTCTTTTTCGTATCGAAACATTCAATCGTTCAAATTTAGGTATTGGCAATTATGTGGCAATAACGACGGTTGTAGAAAAAAAAAAGAAAAGAAGTTCAAATGGATTGAATATGTTGATTTTGAATATGTTTCCCACCTTGACTCCTTTTTTCTTTTTTCTCTTTTGAAAAATCCACAGATAGTTATAACGCGGTGGGAACGCGAGCTGAGGGACAATTGTTTCCCGTTCGTCTCGATTAATGGTAAATCCATAGTGGTAGAAGCAGAGCACGCGTAAACTCGGCTCGAATATCTACCCCTCATTCTGGAAACAGCCCTCGTGCCGTCTATCGGGAAGCTCCATCTGTCGAGGAGAAACGCGACAAATAGAAACGGTGGCGAATTTCCAGACGGATGAAAGTTTTTATCCGCGGAGAGATAAAATTTAACTCGGTCGGTAAAAGATTTCTGCGCGAATAATAGGAATGAACTTTGATCCTTGGCCGGTGTGCCCGTCCATTGTAAATTTCAAGCGCCTTCGAAGAACGCGATTTCCAAATTCGTTCCATTTAAAATTAAAGCTTGATCGATTAACGATCGATAACGACGATTACCGACAAAAATTACGCAATATTTCATAGAAAAAATACTGATCCTGCGAATCGGTATAGATTGCGCCGTGTTATCGCGCGTTAATACGGGAGTTTACCTAGCGACAGCGTCCTCGTGTTATAAGCTCGATCGCGTTACTTCCGCTTCACATTAATCCTGACCCTTCGACGTAGGAGCACCGACGGACCAGCAGAAAATTGGATCTGGATATTTGGAAAATTTGTGCGATCGTAAGCGTTTATCCGAATAAGGCATTCTCGAAATGACGGCCTGGGATAAACCGGGGCGAGGATTGTTGTTCGAGTGTTTCTCATGAGGCAGGACTCGATATAGGGGGATATGAGATATCGCGGACTTTGCGCGCTCACGCGCCATCGTGCAAGCGTAATCTGCGAGCTCGCAAGGGTTATCTATAACGAGATGTACCGGGATTATAAGTTGTAAGCCTCGATCGCAAGCTCCGTACTACCAAAATCCCACTTACGTTGGCTCGCCAAGGAATTAACCTGATCTTAAATCTTTATTAAAACGCGACGAACGAAAGCTCCATTATGGTTATTTGACGCTTTATTCTTAAGATAATGTTGGAACAATTTTTCGACATTTTCGAGAAAATTTGTTTAAAAGAGAATCAATTCGCACGTACTTACCATTATATTAATATCGAACATTATACCACTCTACCGGTATTATACTTCTATATTACTATATTATCCCTAACCATTTGGGTTAGGGATTTGCTAACGATTTGTTCAAACGTTCCTTTTTTACATACACCCGTAGCCGTATTTAGGCGGGAGTTAAGCGGGATCGATCATCCGTATTAACGAACGCAAAATCATAATCACATAAGCTGGCTGTCGTAGCGTGACGAGCGAATTTGATTACGTCGCGGTTATCCCTTCCATGACGTAGCCGTCAAAATATTGTATTTCGAAACAACAAGCCGTGCGCATCCGAGTCGTCATGCGCAATCATTCCGCTTTCATACCTATCATAAATGCACGCTGGTGTTCCGCGGTAGCCATAATAATATAATAGATACGTAGTAGCGACAGTAGGTTGCACTCTACAGAGGGGCTTGAGGGACCCCTACGGCTGCCGTTCAAACGTACGAGATACGTTTTTATGCAAACATATTGACGCGCGAAAACTCTTCGCTCGGATGCCATTGTATAAAATCTGAGAGTTTGATTATATCTTGATGCCGAATTCTACTTTTCTTTTTTCGAAATAATAATTTCGTGGTATGTATAGAAACTCGCAAAAATCTACATACGTAGGTCGGTGACAAGTCCGTGTCGGCACGTAGGAATATCAGAAACCCGCGCGACCGAATGTAATTAGTTTTTAGCCCCCGCAGTCAGCTATGATAGGGGGAACAACAGGGCATTCTCTAGGAGTCGTCGTTGTCCTCGTCGAACGTATATCCCTGCGATTGGCGATGGCTAGGTCTCGTGCTCGATCTCATAACGACAGAGGGCTGTTCCTTCATGGGTAGTTTCAGTATGCCCCCGGCACCCCTAGCAAGTGCATCGAATTGTTGTCGAGTTGAAGGAATCGAAAATACGCTTATCGCTCGGCCAAATCGCATAACCGCACGTCCATCCTGCTTATTGCGTTTTACTTATGTAATAGTTTAACGATTTCAAGGAAAAATATCTCCTCCTTTGCGACGTACCTAATTCTTCGTACACATGTGAATGGATTTTTTACTGAGAACGTTTACTCATTTCAACGCATAACCCTTTCGAGATTTCCAATATACGTGTACGTTTACGCCTATGCACGCGGTTTGTTTCGAAGTTGATGCAAAGAAAAGATATATATATATATATATATATATATATATATATATATATATAGAGAGAGAGAGAGAGAGAGAGAGAGCGTCAGAAAATAAAAGCTGCAATTTAAATTGGAATGAGTTCGAGGAGAAGAACGTTTCACGTGGACTGGGACTCGCCCAGCCACGAGACCGGAACAGTGAAAAGACGGCCAGTTTCCATTGGTCTGTCCTTTTCTTGTACTAAAGGACATTTTGAAGATGTGAAATATTACGGCGATGGAAACTTGATACCCGCAGGCGTTACCAATCGCTACCGTAAATATAACTTCGCAACGAGTGAGAATGATGATTGTGTTGTTCAAGAAAATGGAAGAATTGAGAAAAAAAGAGATAAAGAAAGAATTCTTATCGATTGTGAGACCGATGAACATCGAGGCACGATAAAACGTCGAGGAACGAAAAGGATCGACGGAAATGCAATAAGTGTCGTAAAGACGGGCACAAGAACGGGATTCGATTTGAAATTATCCTCTGGGAAAACTCTCGAATCGAGATCAAAGTCTTCCAGTAGTATCAGAAATATCGCGAGAACCCGTGGAATCTCGTCGAGAACTAGCTTGATCCCAAAATCGAAAACAGCAAAGACTTCATCCGTATATCGAGGACTTACCAATTCTAGCTCGGACAGTTCGGGAATAGGATCGCCGTTGTCACCGTTGTCACCACGAAGGGACTCTTCGATCGGTTTAAAGGAGACATCGGAAAATATCGAATTCGCTGAAAGCAACAGTTCGGGACTTGAATCTCCCGAATCCTCCTTATCACCGGAGAATCAAGTGTACACGGCGTTTTACTTTATACAGCAGCAACAACAGCAATTTGAAAAGTTGAGAATACCTTGTACTTGCAAGATACGACAAGTTAAGGTAAATAAAATTACGATAGATATATATATATATATCTCATTGTTTATATGAAGAAATGGATGAACGGTAGATGATATTTCGAGGGGGTTTCATGTAAAAAGCGTAAAAATCATTTTACAACGATTGTAGAAATATTCTGCAATAAGTTTAAAGGATAAGAAAATAATTGATTATCACGTGGATAGACGTTTCCCGTCGATATCTATCCACTTGTTAATCATTATAAAATGATAAAGTGGAAAAACATTATAACCGACATATGTACTTACGCGTTCTAGTCGTCTTACATGCGTATTGCTCTAGGATCAATGAGTTTAGACGAGAGTCATAAATCTTGTGAGTCACGGTGATTCGTGGCCGAGCACGGCCGACCCCATGAGCGTGCAACCACGCACGATGCAAAGGAATTACGCGCACCCCCTTTCTTGGTACAATCGCGTGTCTATGTTAGGATCGCGAACGTGAACGGAGTACAAGTAATAAACGTAACAATGTATATTGCGCGTCAGCTTGGCCCTTCGTTCGTGGAAAAAGGACAAGCGTTATCTTTTTGATAACGATATATCGAAGTTGAGACGACAGCTTATTGTTTTTTAAATTAAATTAATAGTTGAAAAATTTTTGTACCTTATTACGAAACTTGGTACGTTTTAATTTTCGATTTTAACCGAATCTCTAAGATCACCTCTATTCATTTTTCTAACGATGAACGATACGTCGAACGAAATTCGCCTTTTAAATTTCTTCAAAGCTGTTACCCCGGCGTTAGAAACGAACATGGTAGAAAGCCCCATGAGACAAGGGTCCTTTTACGGCCTAACACCGATATATGATTGCGACGGATATCATTCGCTAGTCCGCTCGTCTTCATTTATTAAGAACTCTATTCGAACGAGATCATTCGTTGATAGGTTCAATGAAAATCGGTTCAATGATTCATTTTCTAAATTCTGACGTACATCAAAATTCACAATCTAATCGGTCTCGAGAAAGGGTATATGACGATCGATATATGATGGTAGAATCTTCGTAGCTGATATCCAAGCAGATACTCATTGTTCGTAATAAAGTGTCAGAGCGAAAGAAAAAGAGAAAAAAGCTCGCGCGACAACGCTCGCGGAGGGTCCTTTATGTGCTTGCGAGGGTTCTTCATTTTCATGTGGAAAAAATGATTCGCTATAATCCTAGAGGCAGTGACATGGCAATAACGTTGCCATAAGCCACCCTTCGCAGGACGTAGGAGATTCAAAGTGGTTCTTCGACGATTCGTTCGATTCGTTCCTTTGAATGTTCGATGAAAAATGGCGTCAGGACGGACCGAGGGAGAACCTCTGAGAGTAAAAAGGGCTAAGCCGCAGGATCGCGAGAGCACGCATTATTATATTGAATTTGTGGAAACGAAAAGGTAAGCCGTAAGTCGTTAGGTCGCGATATATGTATGTATGAAACGAGAAATAACCCGAGCTCCGCTTATTCTTTCCCCTCCCTCTCTCTCTCCCTCCCTCCCTCTCTCTCTCTCTCTCTCTCTCTCTCTCTCTCTCTCTCTCTCTCTCTCTCGATGACTTTACCAATCATTAAGCAGACTGCATCGAGCCTGCTTCGTCTTGGTTTCGGGTAAGTGTTTACGTTGAAATCTTCCTACCGAAAGTTGCAAGTTCTTCGATAGAAATCGAATTGAAATCTCACTGAAGGATACCCTTCCCAATACAGTTTTTTCATCGAAAAAATCCGCATAACTAAATTATTACCTGCTATGTCATTTTAAATCATATTCATATTAAATCATGAAAAAATAATGACAATGGTAATCATGGAAATGATCCATTTAGAAAGGTTTTTTCGGTAATAAATTCGTATAATATAAAGAAGAAGAAGAAAAGAAGAAAACGGTGACATTCTATCGCGCATCCTCGTTCTACGGATGTATGGTATACCGAGGGAAAAGGGAATGCCCGCTACCCTGTACTACCGCCTTCTTCCACCAGCGCACACGTAATCTACTCCTTCCAGTCTTCCACCTCATACTCCTCCTCGAGCCCCGTGTTGCTTCACAGGACAGGCCTCGGTTATTTAGCATGCATCCGAAATCTTCTGCTGTGACGAGCATTCCCTATAAATATGTAGATTTCGCTTGCGCCGAGTCTCACTACGAGGGACTTTTTCAAGGGTGCTTTCCTTTCCCGGACGACTTTCATCAGCGATGTCAACCGCATTAACTTGTGTACCATTGCGAGTGACGCGACTGAGCCCGATGATGTCACATTTACGCGGAGTACGAAAGAGAAAAGACGCCGATATTCACCGAGATAATGAAATGATGTATAAGGTGGGACATTTTCCTTCCTCGAATCGTCTCGTTAATTTTGATAAAAAAAAAAAAAAAAAAAAAAAAATTGATTCTCCGAAACGCCAACGGCAAACAGTCCCTCGACGCTTAACTTTATTCAGACCGCATACTGTGGAATTTGGATTAATACAATTAAAAAGTATAATCGCTTAATCGCCAATCTAACGCTCTTTCTCGAGCGAAGATAATTCAACGAATTTGCGAGATTTTCGTACTAAAGCATTTTCCACCGAACAACATTCTTTCAACGGTACCTTTCAGCAAGCTACCGCTTGTCGTTTCAATAGGGATCGAGCCGGTCGTCGATTCTCCCGGAGTGCTTTTATAATATTCACCCCTAATGTACATACATGAGGGCTTGATGATTTTCTCTCGCTCCGACACAGTAAAACGTTTGCGTGACCTGCCGCTTGAAATAAAAAGAATAATAAGGAAAGAAAAAAAAGAAAAAAAGAAAAATTTCATTCCTTTGGGAAAATACAATAAATTTTCTCGCTCATTTTCACATCAGAATGAATATCGATTGCAGGTCGAATCATATCGGTATGGTGGAGAACAATTGTAAGAACATCGTGGACATCTTGGAGGTTATATCGATCCGAGCGTCGACTATAAACCCGAGCATTTTTGCCGGTTATTAGGTTATTTGCCGCTTCATGTCCTATACACCTCGCTCCAAGTATGCCACTACCATGCTCCTTGGCATCTGTCCAAACGATTCATTCGTAAAATAGACGTAAAGTAGGCGATTCGTAAAAACGAGTAGACGGGTTCGAAAATGATTACGCTAGCTCGTAATTCGAGTACTCGAGGAGGTGGAGGGATAGGAAGGGAGAAGAGCGAGAGAACCGGGTAAAATAATTGACCGGTTCTCGTCCCTTTTCATTTCACGCTCAGAGAGACTCGGACATACCTGGCTGCGCGTAGATACGTAAGTACGTACGTGGTACGCGCGGCGCGATAGTGCGCGGGCGCACAACGCAGTCTCTTCATCGTGCGGCGCGTTCGACGCTTCGAAGCATCCTCCTCAGTTCTCCCGAGAATCTTTGCGGAGTCGTCCGCGCGTTTGCCCTTTTGCCCCTTCCGTTCGATCGATCGACACAAGTTTCGATTAATAGCCATAATCGCCCGTACGATTCGCGTATCGTTCCCTTTTACCTTCTTTCTCGCTCTCTCTCTCTCTCTCTCTCTCTCTCTCTCTCTCTCTCTCTCTCTCTCTATCCCTCTCTTGCTCCCTCCCTTCCTCCCTCGAAAGCCTCTCGAACGGCTTTTATTTAGAAAATAATAATCCTGTCCTAAGGATCGGCAGTGCTCTTCGACCGATAGCTAGAATTGAGGAGAACAAAAAATGTGGCTAGAATGTCCGGCGCGTCCGAGATCAAGCTACCTTGCCTTTACACGAGAAGCAATAGCAGCAGCAGCAGTAGTAACGGCAGTATCAGAGGCGGCAACAACAACAACAACAACAACAACAACAACAATAATATCAACGGTGCAAGAGCCAAGAGCAAGTCGTGTACCAAGAAGTTGACCGCATCGAAATCCATCGTTCAATCGGTAGAGGGATGTACGTCGAATGGATCTTTGGAGACTAACGTGGTAGAGTCCTCTTTTCCAAGTACTCTAAGATCTCGAAACGCCTTCGGTTCCCCTAGAAAGATCGCGAATCAGAATCTAGATTGTACGACGATCAAAAAGTCACCTAAGAGGTGCCCACAGACGGACGATCGACAGTCTACGCAGATTGGTTCTACGAATCGTTCGCCGAGAAGACGAGAATCGCCTCTCGCCGAGGACTTTGATCGAGACGAGATGGGTTTGACGTTTGACTTTTATCCGAGAAACACGGAAAAGAAGGAGCCTTGTTTGTCGTTCCTCGAATTCGAATCTCTCTACACTATGGAGAAGCAAATGTTGATGCAACCTCGTCAAACCTTTCCTCGTTTGGAAGGTAAAGACGAGTTTCTTGGTAGCAGGCGAGGCTTATACACGGAATTACCGGATTCGGATCCGTTGATTCGACAACGATTGCATCATCGCCAACAAATTGGTCCGATTGGCCCAGGCAAAAAGCTCTCCCAATTCCCCTTGGAAGGCTTCAGTTTTGCGCCAGGCTGGGCTCTGAACGCTGATCATTTTTATCAATGGCAACATCGAGGAAAAACGACTCAGCAGGTATTACGAAAGGCGCAAATTTTTCCAAAGATTTCGCTCGAAAGGAAGTGCTCGGCGCAAATTTATTATTACCGAGTTGATTTCTACCCTTCCCTTGGCGCTTACTCTCCTCAATCTATCGAATTAATACAAGTATCTAGTTCGACGATAATAATTTTCACCGGGTCAAACGATCCTATGCATTTTATTTATATGAGTTAATAAATGCGAATAAAATGATCATAATGATCGTAAAAACATGGAGCTATTAGTACGTATCATTAACATACGTAGAAAGCAATTCTCCGAATATTTTTACGATCTTTTGCGATCGAAGAATCGATAACTAAGCGTAAAGGGGAATCGATCGGATTTATTCGTTAAATGAAAATGAACTTCTGTCGGTGGCACACGTTACGAATAGTGTAGGTAGGTATTCTCACTTGTCGCTCGATCGAGACTCGACGTTGCAATGGCACGCTCGCACGTTCTAGCTGGCTTTCGATCACGTTTGCCGTTGCAAACCGCGTTTCGAATTAATTGAAAAACGGAAGCAATTTCGACAAAGCCTCTCGTTTCCAAACGCTAGCTTCGATATGTTTTAGCGCCACGCTCGCGAACCTCTCTCTCTCTCTCTCTCTCTCCCTCTCTCCCTCCCCCCTCCCCCCGTTATTCTCTCTTTGTTATACTCTCCGTAGCTTTCCTTCTCGCTCTTTACTTTCACCGTTACTCTTCACATTTAGGTTTTTCGTTTTAAGCTTCAACGCAGCTCGCTCGATACTCTCTCTCTCTCTCTCTCTCTCCCTGCTTCTCTCATTTCAGCCCCCGAGGCAAAATCCTACGAGAGAAGCGATTTTCACATTGGTCCCCTTTCGTCCCCCTCTCGTTGGGATTCCCCTATCCTACTAATTTTGAAAATCGTGCGGCGAGCGTGCGGTAGGACGTTATCGAATTTTACTGCATTTCGTTTCTCCCGCGAGCGATTTACGCAGAACTTTATTTACCTCGATTTGATACTCGCCATCGTATTATTATGATGCCGATTCTCTGTTAAATTTTCAATTCACCGTCTCTTTGGTTTCTTTTTTCTTCCGTACGAGGCGCTCTCGTAGATACGTCGATACGTTTACTTTGAGAAAAGAACTTTCGAGTATCCTCGTGCCGGCAGGTTAGAACATCCGTAAAGACTATCAAATATGCTGCCCGAGGGTGCGAAGGTACTTTGATCAATCCCAAGAAAGCGTAGCTACTCCTCCGCCGTCTCTTACTTGATGTTTACTTTAAGGGATCCAACCGACTACCAGCATCTCTCGCAAAGGAGCCACGCAAAGTGGTTCGTGATCTTGCTTTTCCGTCGCTTATACATATTGCAGACGAATCATTCCCTGACTTTCGAAGCTCTCGCGATTAATCTTCTCGATCAGAGTTCTCCGGTAGAGCGATTATTTGATTCTTTTCTACTTCAGTTTTGATCAGTATCATTTGAGGTTGATTATACATATGAAAGATGAAAAAAGTTCGTGGAGAATCTTTAGTCCCGTATAGCCGTGCGGAAGAGTAGATATCGATTAGCACCTTTTATATTTCTCTGGGAAATATAGGTTTTCGAAGAGCTACGTCCGTGCATTCCAAAGGAGCGTGGCATGAGTCATCGTGGTGCGAGTCCGACGATTTGATTAAAGATCTATTTTCTTGGTAAGATAGTACGATGGGCCAAAGATATTTACTTTGCCTTGGGGTAGGCTCATCCCCAGGAAATTCGGGGAAGGTCTCCGAGTAAAAGCGACCGAGTACGTACGAGCGACCTAAATCATTTAGCTTGCAATTGCCAATTCGTAGCCCCAACGAAATCAGCTCGTCCCCCGTTCCGTTGCTCTCTTTCCATTTCCTGTATCTCTTTTCTTTATTTCGCAATCGCTAACTTGCGTTAGTTTGCGCAACATCAATATCAATTTTTCTTTGAAAACATTTCATTTTCGTCGTTCCTCGTGAAGAGCGATGAAAAGGCAAGCGCCTAAACTTGAGACACGTTGAAACAATGGAACGCGATTGCTTCTTTCTAAAAGCACCCCTCTCGCGAACGTCTTTTCGTTGGTTTCTCGTTGAAAGCGGGGGTGGGAGGGGAGAGAGAGAGAGAGAGAGAAACGGCCGAAAAAAATCCTTTTTCCATTTTAGCCGAGGGAGCACTCGATACAACGAACCCCAAAGAAACGTCGCGAGGCTCGTTATTAGGGGTTTTTTGGGCGGACTAGCCGTCTACCAAGTTTTATTCGAAATTGGAGGCGACGTTTTTCGATATGGTCTAAAGTAAGAGACAACTGGTTTTAAAAGGACGATCGATGCGCGATCAGGCTTGATCGGATTGGCGTGGGCCTATCGGTCGCCGCATAGAAAAGCCTAGACTAAACGGAACAACGATCGCGCGTACAAACAGGTACGATAATACTGTCATACAATGGCAGGGTTGGGCTCGCTAGCGTTCGTCTCATCGCCATTCGGGACAACTCGTAGGTATTACTCGTAGGTAGGTATATTTAGCTCGCGTGCATCGTAACGCGACGCGTGTAGGCGTAACGCGTAGGTCATTCATAAAACATAGCGTCCACGTGGCGTCACTCCGTGTGCCGTTAAAAGAATAAGGATAAAAGCAACGTCCTCGAATTCGTTAGGAGTCTATCGACAAAAATTCGTGAGGCAATAGATATCTTTAAGATCTTCCTAGCGCGTCTGACTATTCTCTACTGGTAAAATTCTCTGTTCCTCTCGCAGCCAAGTTGAAAAGTAATTTTGCGTGGCACTAGCCGATCGTATCCATGACGACGGTTCTGCTTCCTCGAACTTCTCGAGAGGATGCGAATGCGCGAGACTTGCGTCTACCGCGCTCTCTTGCAGGACACGTACGCTTCCATTCCCTTTTCCGTTCCGTACCGTTTCTAAGGGAGGACCACGCTTCCTCCTCCTTTCTTACTTACTAGGGGACCTGTAACTCGCTTATGACCGCTCTCTCTCTCTCTCTCTCTCAACTTTCACCCTAAAATCGGCGATCGAGCCGCTCTGCAGTCCTCCACTTCGATTCATAAATCTTGGCGATAATTATTTAGCATTTAAATTTGGCCTTTGGTGATGCCTAAACTAATACATTGAATTAAAAAAAATATCTGTCCGTTATAAATTCACCGATCATAGAGAATGTTTCCTAAGCTTGTGAACGTTTAATATCGTCACGTAATGATTGAGTATAGGAAATAGGATGAATTTTGTTCTTCGTCGTCATTTCAGTTACGCTCGAAGATTTATTTACAGTTTCAACGAGGACATATGATTTTTATCTCAGCGCTTTTCAAAATTTACTTTTCTTCGAAGAGGTTTGTTTGGGGAACTTTTTTTTTCCTCTTTGGACCCTTTCCTCCTTATCTTTCCTTTGCTCCTCTTTGGCTTCAGATCCCTTTCCCATCATCCCTCTTTCCGTATACGTGACTTTTCTCCTCCTGGTTCTAACCGTCGCGCCTCACCGCGGTAGGACGTCACGATGGTACGAGCAAGACAAACCAAATTTCATCTCCCTGTTCTCGGTGCGTTCATCGAGTAGCCCCTTTCGCATTAGACCGACAAAAGGCCGCTCATCCCTTTTCCAAGCCCTTTTTGATGGGCAAACGCGTCGGCCCCGCAAAATTGTCGTTACGAAGGAAAAGCCCCCTTAAATTTCGGCACGAATCTCGCCACGACAGGTCAAAGCAGAAATCCATCGCACTGCTACGGGCGAGTCGACCAAACGAATCCTATTCGCTCGGACTATCTATCGGAATCGTATTTATGTATATATATATATGTTTGTATGCGTATATACGGGTAATATGTATATCGAAAAGGATCGTCAACGTTTGTAACGACGAAACGAGCTTCGCGACTCCCTCGGGATATCGATAAAATTATTTTCTTCGGCCAACCATGCGAATAAAACTCACGGCACCTGACGAAAATAATTTATCCGCAATTAACTTTATCGTAGTTATCATCGGCGTATGATCGTTTGGACAAACAACGAGCCCTAAATGGAATTTAATCGATCCGATCCTTTGCTCGTTGATTCGTGTTCGAACTAATATATCTACGAGCAATTTCGATCGAACCCAATGACACGACGCGAGCAGAATAATTCCTTTTCTTTCCCCAAGTAGGGAAATTAAAATCTTTCTTTCGTGACGCAAGTATTTCATTGTCCTCGTCGTAACTCACCTTTCTTCAGGAGTACCCGATCCGTAATGCATCTGTTCTCTTTGAGAATCTATTATCTCCTAATTAAAATTCTCCTTCTTAAAGAAAGTTCGTTCTGCGCTACTTTAGTTGCAATGGTATAATTTGTTCGTACGACCCGAGAGAATTCCTCTTGACCGAACTCGCGGCCCAGTCAATTAGAAAAAATGTTCAACACCGACTATGGCCTACGTCGCTTTGGCCTAGAGTCGCGAATATTGTCGTATTCGAGAAAAGAAAAATTTCATATCGCCTACTTATTTGGCCTCTCTTCGTGCCGTTAAAAACCGATCCGAATTCTCCTTGCTTGAATCTCTCTTCTTTGAATGAGTATTGTCCTTGAACGGATGAATAATATTTCTTCGTTGACGCGTACACCAAGGCAAGATAAAATTCTACGAATTTCCACAAAACTCTAAGAAAATATGACATTATTATTGTTAGACTTTATCTTTCAAAAGGTAAAACTTTCTCTAGGGTCGTATAAAGGTTACATCTTATTTACATAATTACGTTCGATTTTCGTATTACGATTAATATTAAAGTTTAAACGGACATGTACGTATACGTATGTACCGTACAAATTGACACGTACATACGTGTATTTACTCGAGCCGCTCGTCAGGCAACAAGTTAACAGAGTTTCGAGGAATTAATTTGAGTTGTCGATGCATCGTTCGGTTTACACTTGGCTCGTTCTCATAGTCGGGCGCATCGCTTTGTCAGCTGTTATAACGAGCGCGCTTACACACGTTAGTCGAGAGTCCGTTAAAGGATTCGCGATTTATTCGAAACGTCACATAGACTTATCGCTCGTATCCTCTCGCATTGTTTGCAAGCTTCCATCTCACTCATTCTCTCAAACGTTATGCGCTTGAAAAATATTCCACACCGGATATATCAGCTGGAAGGTAAACGATCCTCGTCTTCTTTCAAAAGACACGTTGGCGTGAAAAGGTAAGAGGACATAGAAGAGACGACCGTGCTGATACGAAACGAGCCAAAAGTTAAAGTTGCGTTAGAAAATAAAGAAATATCATAGAATATTATCTTGAGATATTAAGATGGAGAGAGAGAGAGAGGGGGGGGAGGAAGAGAGGGAGAGAGAGAGAGAGAGAGAAGGAGAGGGAGAAAGAGAGAAAGCGAATAAGAGAGTGGAAGTAAGAGAGAAAGAGAGAAGAGGGAGTGGGCGAAGGAGAGGGGATAGGGTACGCACCTACGCGGGGATAAGTAGCCGAGGCGTGTATTCAGTTACGTCCGGTGCGTCGCGCCGTATAGACGCGTTGCGTCTCGTTGTTTCGGTAGAGACGCGAGAGAAAAGATAAAAGAAAGGAGAGGAGAAGTAGTCCATCGTGGTCGCGCGCTCACGATGCGCCTCGAGCCATCTCGTTCGTCTCTCGGTAATCGCACTAAGAAGGACCCGAACGCGAAGGCAAACTTTGATCCGAACGATTCGACGAATAAAAGAGGAACGTGGGAAGAGAGGAGGTGTCGTTTACGTCACCCGCCGAGGATGAGAAGAAGGAGGAGGAGGAGGAGGAACGACGCGTTACGTTTTTCCGCCTCTCGGATAGATCCCGATCAGGGAATGACGAGTTACGATCGACGATTATGATCGTCGAGTATATTCCCTCGTTTCCCGGGAGATTAATAAGAAGGAACGTTCCTCTTTGTTCTTTCTTTTCTTCTTATTTTCCTTCCTCCTCCTCCAATTTCCCCTTTCCTTGGGAGAACGTAAGAAGAAACGCGAGAAGAGCCGTGAATGTTGCATGAAGTAAAAACGTCCTTCCTTCATTCATTCCGCAGCCAAGTTGGCACGGATTTTTTTTTTATTTTTCTTTCCTTCTCTCTCTCTCTCTCTCGCTCTCGCTCTCTCGCTCTCTCGCTCTCTCGCTCTCTGCCGTTGTCTCAAGTGTGAAAGAGATATATAGACGGGAAAAGAAGAAGAAAGGAGGTTGGAAGAGATGATAAAACGTTTAATAGGGGATGAGCGAATAGAACGAGTGAAAAGATCGTAGGTTTCCGATCATAGCGTTGTGCAGAGTTCTTGATCAAAGTGCAATTGTATCTAGGTTGCTCCGAGTGAGCGCTTAGCTTTCATCGGTGTGTCTCTATGAGTCTAGAAGGACTATAATTAGTAAGGTGCGATCGGAATCATGGCTTGTATCAGGGCACCGAGATCCGTGCGCAGTTCTACCGACGATATTAAAGCCGATTCTACTCGCAACATTGTACAGGTATACATCCCTTCTCCTTTATTCTTTCTTTCGAGCGTACCATCGACCCCAGCCGAACGGACTAAAAAAAGTTCGTACTTTCCGACAAAAGTTTATCACATTCATTCGACTAACTAGAGCAAAACGTCGGACGACCGTTTCGATCAGAAATTGGACGTTTACTCCGACGTTGCATGGCTCACGTCGTCCGACGAACGTGCCTTCGCCTTCGGTGGTTACGTACGTACGTACGGTTAATGATCGTAAGTGCGAGTACGTGATGGGACGTGCGATCGTGCGATCGACGTACCAATGAGAGATCGCCGATTACGTTCCTTCCACGAACCTCCTTCGTCTACGCGCGGACTACGAACGACTCTACGTGTACTAGATGTATATACAAGTATGTGGCGATTCGTCCCATAAAATTTCATTTCTCTTTGTTATATATATTTATACAGATCTACACCGACTGGGCGAATTATTATCTCGAGCGAGGTGGCTCGAAGAGACGAGTCTCCGATCTCCAAGCCGATCTCTGCGACGGAGTGCTCCTTGCCGATTTGGTGGAAGCTGTCAGTAAGTGATATATCTCTTTACTCCGGCTTGCTTCATTGCCGTTGACGATCTCGTTGAACGACACGTAAACCGATTTGACGCGCACGGACAAACGAGTAACAGTACCTACATCTACTTGTGCTCGTTTATTCGCTTATGGAGTTGGACAGTTACCTACAACGAATAGCTATACGCATTATTCTACATAATACGTCCGTACATATATATATATATATGTGTGTGTATATATATATATATGTGTGTATACACAGACATCTGTCTTTGCTCCTGCGCACGAACCTTAGCTTTATCAAAGAGAACGATTAAAAAAATTCGCCTAAGGCCTCCGAGGCCTTCCGAGGAAACGAAATAAATTGATTTGGCCATTCGTTTCTTTATTATTTTTCAGCGAATCAAAAGGTGATCGACGTTAACCGGAAGCCCAAGAGCGTTCAACAAATGGTGAGTCCCGATATCCTTGATAATATTATAATACGTTACGTTTCCCATCGACTTCCTGACGCGCTAAATACAACGTCCTTACTCGCTTCCTCGGCGAGTCCATTAAAGTGTCGACTTCTACGGTGGCTTACGGAGTTGTCCTTTAAAAATAGAAAGCACGTTTAGGGCACGTAAAGAAAGTCAAGAAAAGCGTCGCGGTTCGTCCGCGCAGCTAAAGCCGGCCATCTACATGTATACTTAGTCGTTTATGGATCATTTAGAGCGCATTGTGAGCGATAACATTTGCGTAAAGATATTTTAGAATTTTATATAAATTATCATTTGTTAATAATTAATGCCTTGTGTGCCGTGACTATTTTTCGTATGTTATTATCATTAAAGTTTCGCGAGAGAAATAACATTTCCAGCCGCAAGGTTGAGGCGCATCATCGCGTCATAAAATCTAGTAAAATCAAATCGTAAATAATGTCCTCGTAAAACTGGTCTCGCGTTTAACTCGTGGCTCGTATTACTACTCCTAGTCTCTCTCACGATCGGTTTATTTTCATTCCAATTTTGCGGTCTCCCGAAAAGAGCATTGGTCGAGCATCGAACGAGGGAAGAAAAGCCAGGGGGTAAAATTAGGATGTAAAGAAGTACCCTAGAGGAGTGGCATACCATAAGGATGTAAAGAAGGATGGAGCAGGAGAGAGACACTCGATGGAGATGCGCGCTGGTGCATCGCTGAGAAAGAGCAACGTCGCTTCCGGATGAGAATCATAGGCCTATTACATTTCCAATTGTCAAGCGTTAACCTACCGTCCACATTAGCATAATCCATAGTTAACATCTGTTCTGGCCTCTTTCGCGTTATAAAGGGACAAGGAATTGTATTACGAAAGATATATTTAAGCTCGTTAGGAATTCCGCTACTACTAGTCTTTCGATCCTCCCTTCGTAGAAACGTCGGGCACGTAGGTAAGAATATTTTTTTTTTTCTTTTCCTTTGCAAGTCCGACCAATTAACGAATATTATAGTACTTGAAAAAAGGAAAGCGCTAAATATACCTGATGAACTGTTCGCCTCGTTGTTAAGCCAGCAACGTTTTCGAGCTTACAATCGGAATCGTAAAGCTCTCATAGGGAAGAGAAAAAAAAAAGGCAAGCGTTGGAAGTAATCTTTGGCACTTTTGATGCTACCCTCGTTGTTGTTGACGTCGTCGTAGAAACGAGCGCGTGCTCCGCGCGGTAGACGCGCGTCGGTCTGCCTCGCCGATTTCGCGGTGTCGAGGGTGGACGCGAGAAGATGAGGAAAAAGAGGACCGAGAGAGAAAAGAAGGGCTTGGGTCTATAATTAAAACGCGCGCGCGCGCGCGCGCGCGCGCACGGGTATCGCTACGGTTGAACGCGCGAGCGCGAAAGTCAAATCACGTGTTTTGCCTTCGGGCTAACGCGCAGCACGCGACTTACATGCGGTCCCATCTCCTTCTCTCTATCCTCTTTCTCTTGTCGTTGAACGACAAACAGCTGTACTCTGTACAAGAAACTGGCAATTTTATTACGAGCTTTCACAATTTCTTCGCTAATATAAAGGTGATCGATGATGCGATTTTTTTCTTTCAATTTATGGATTTAATATTGACTCTACGCCATTAAAAATTTGAAAAGATCCAAAGTAGAACTCGAACAGCGCGAGGCACAACGCCGTATATCTTCGACCGCGTCCACTCGGTTCGTCGCGATCTATTTCTATTTCGCAGAGTGGTCCACTCGTTTCGTCGCATGGCTCTGACTCATTCTCCGTATATATTAGTCAACCACTGCTTCGGTTCTAATGAGACTCTACGCGATAATTTTATAAATAAAAGCTCGTCGCACCGTAAGTAGGACCTCTCGATATCTCTAATGAATCTTTTTTCCTGTCTTTCTTTTTTTCTTTTTTTTTCTTTCTTTTTTTTTTTTTTTTTTTTTTTTTTTTTTTTCTTCAACAAAATATCTATCCATCGAAGGTAAATATCCCTTGTAGGAACATACGTATTTACATATGTAGGTAGGATCCTTGTGAAGTATTTAACTAATCACTAGAAATCTTTCGATCGCAGATCCACCGAAGAAAAGACATTTGTAAATATTCGTCGCGAGTCGACAGAAATTTCAAAGAAAGTTCCTTCTTTCGCGTTCGTATAAATGGATTGTAAATGGATTGTTGACAGTGTCGAGATCGACTGAATGAAAGAGAGATTCTTACCGTACGTTCTTACCTACCAAGCGAATGAGATTTCCAACGCGCTTGTTATTAATCCTAGCCATTCGCTTTGTAACGTACAGGAATTTGTCCTACGTTCCCGTTATAATTCGATCTAATGATTTATAATTGTCTACCTTTAATAACTGTAATTGAACGTTCGATATAACGAAGTAAGCGCTTCGTAGGAACGCGCAAGAACGTACGAAGAGGTGAGGTCGTTCCATGTTAATCCGCGCAACGTGCAATTTCCTATAAGACCTCTCTTCCTTTTCGTAATGATTACCCTTTCGTGGATATATTCTAGCGATATGGCGACATTTCGTTGTATAATTCCGCGTTGTGTAATAATTAGTCTAAATAGATTTTACGTCGTCGCGTGCCAGAACATTTCACATGGACATGTCCGCGAAGTAACGTCTTATGGCATCTATAGACGGACCAATCGCGCGACGGGATCGGCACGAGGAGCCACGTGGATACCTGCTCGGATGTTGCTTTATGGCTCGCATATGAGAACGAATTATTCTCCCAGAGTTCCACCAATACAGCGATGCTCGCGTTTCGTTCTTCTCTCTCTCTCTCTCTCTCTCCTGTTCGTCCCCCACCCCGTCCGTTCAATCGCCGGATACATTACCTCTACCTCGTGCTCCGCGCGTTCTCTCTCTCTCTCTCTCTCTCTCTCTCTCTCTCTCTCTCGTCGGTCGGTGTCTTACCGTGGGTCCAGTAGTAGCAAGACTGCCGAGCAGCGAATCGGCGAGATCGTTGCTGCTCTTGCCACCCGACCGGTGATTCCTGTCCGGAAAACGATACTGGAAAAGTTTGCGGGGAGAAGAGTGTGCGACGATATTCATTTCGTTGGAAATACTCGGAAATTTTGCGATCGCTCGTCAAGGTGAGAAGGATTAACAACAAGATATATCGTAAATACCTGCAGCGGCGAAGGAAAGGCACAAAGTATAAGATAAAAACGAAAGAGGAGAAGAATGAGGATCGATCGTATGTAAGGGATTCTCGCAATAACGAGTCGTTAGACGTTTCTCGCGAAGAAGCGTGTACTTTTGAAGAGTCAACGATCCCCGTAAGTACTTGTAAAGGAGAGAACGCAGAAACTAGTTCCGGGCGCGTTTACTTTTTCAATATGAAGAGAGAGGAAGATAGATAGATAGACAGATAGAGAGAGAGAGGGAGGGAGAGAGAGAGAATTTATAATCTTCTTTAAGAAAATTATAAATAGGTACGAGGACGGTCTCGAAGCAATATTTTCATGCCCGATGAAGCGACAATTAATTGGCTCGGCCAACGAGGACGAAAGGCAATATTTCTCTTTGAGCGAGTTCGTAGCGAGTGGCGATGACGGTGCGCGATCCGCGCGCGGGATCACGATAATCGTGGGCCAATGGTCGCCGTCGATCGAAGTGGATACCCCTTATGCTTAGACCAGCGTTTATCTCTCGGCGATCGACCGATAAAAGGGAATAGCGTGCAAGACCAGTGGCAATCGATATCGTCTAGGCCGTTTAGACCGGGCATCCCCGAGTAAGTAATCTCGCTTAAACGGCCCGCTACTTTTTGCCAACGTAACATGGCGCCGAGTACCACTTGGCGGGAAATAAATTTTATCTTTCTTTTCTTACCGATTTTTCGCGAGACAATGCTGGATCTTGTAGCGCGACGGATCAAATATATCATTTACAATGATAATAAAACCAATTTGATTGTTATTTTACTGTTATAATTAAGCTTTCCTTTGTAATAACTTGATCTTTAGCGTTGCTAATTCGAATACTAGATCTCGTCATCTCGCATAATCTTGAAAGAACGTCTTCGTCGTCGTCGACGAGCAACGATTCTTCCAACGAGATTGGATAATAAGAAAGATTAATCTGCATGCTCGCTCGGTGGAATATTTGTGCGTTAAATGAAGCGAGCATTAATTGGGGACAACGATGGCAACGTCGTGAAGATTCTTCTTCCGACGAGAAGGAATTTGCGATCGCCTCGCCATCTAATTGGATTTAATTTAAGGTTTATCTTGGAATAATGGAAAAACAATGAAAATTCGATTCCCACGATATATCCTCTCTCTCTCTCTCTCTCTCTCTCTCTCGGACGTCTTGGTTAAACGTTTAGTTAAGTCTTGGCGATAGAATCGAATTTTCAACAAGTTTCTACTCGAGTATAATTATTTGCGGGCAGGTCGTAAAAAAGGAATTTTACGAGGAACGATAGGCAAAGAGCTTTTTAAAAATTCTCGTAATAGATAAACTCGACGTATTATCGAAACGTAGATATCTGTCTCTTTTATAGTTATCGCAAAATGTTATACGCCGTACGTATATAAGTGCCGTCGTCGAGTACTGTCATTTCTCGGTTCGTTCGTCCGCCCGCTCGCTCGCACGCTCGTTCGTTGAGAAAATAAGAGAGGGGAAAAAAAAGAAAAGGAGTCGCATCGAGGCGAATGGTGGCATTAAAAAATGGCAGACGCGTCATCGTGTCGCGTTGAAACAAATTCCAACATTTCCGGCCGGAGCGAAGTCTGTCTCCAAGTTGACGTTAGTGCGGCTTCGCCGAAGCGGCTTGGCATCGGCAGAAGCCGCTCGTTTCTCGCAACGTTTTGAAAAAGCTCTCACGTGTGCCTTGGAATCGACTCTTTCGCGTTGCCTCGCCGTGCCTCGATCCAGTACGCATCGGCATCTATTCGCCTTCTATCGGCATCTACTCGCTCACGTTCGATCGTCGAGCGTGCGAACTGGCCCCCGACGACGACTCCGAGCCGTCGGACCCGTCTGGGATATTAACGTTATATCCTCTTATATCTCTTCCCTTTTCTCTCTTACGTTCCAATATAGATGATATTGGATTCGAAAATGATTTCTATTTTATGGGCCTTTAACTCGTCCAAGATAGTATATATGGAAAGGCGGTGATAGCATTCGCACATATCCGGTATGCAAAAGTCAGACCGACTACGAGCGAGGGAAAAAGGAAAGAGGTGGGATAGGTGAAAGGGCGTTGGGTTAGCTCCTTTGCCACGGTACGTTGTACCTTATTCCGCGACTCGTCGACAAAATCCTTGACATCCATTTCGCTCGTCCTTTTACATTTTTCTCGAGCGTGTAAGGTCAGCCGAGTTTCTAACTTGCCTCCATTTCCTATTCCCATTACCGGAGATAGTAGCTACACCTATGAAATTATGGGATCTCGCGCGTAAGCGAGCGCGAGATAATAGAACTCGGAGCAACTCGGAAATTGCGACCTCGGAGATGGATTCGACCTAGTCGCGAAGGTTTCATCGTGACACGCTGCGCCGTCGAAAGAGTTAAACGAGAGATATCCTCGTCTATTACGAGTGACACGATAACGCGTCCAATGAGTCCTCGCTTCTCGCTACTTTTCAATCTCTCACGATCGATGCAACGCGTCCGTAATCTTTTCACAGACATTATATCCCACTAGCTCGACTTCTCTTACTATAATTATTCTGGCTTGTATTATCGTTTAAGCCCCATTGAACATTTATTCTTTCCTTTTACTTTACTCCTCCCCGAATAAGGTCCAGGTGAATGGAGAAATTGCGTCGATCATAGAAATATTATTCATTTAGCGTTACCCAGAACCGTGGAATTTTCAAATGGCGCACGACGGACCTCGGTATAGAGGTATATGTACGAAGGATTTCGAGGCACATTCCTAGCGCTGCCGCGGATGAAAAAGAGATACAGAAGCAAAAAAGGAGAATTACCCGAGCTAAGGCAATCCTCGCTCGTGCTCACCAGACGCTGGCCGTACGAAAGAAAGAAAGAAAGAAAAGAAAAAGAAGGAAAAAAAAGAAAAAAAGAGAAAAAGAAGAAAAAAGAAAAAACCAAGCTTTGCCTAACAAGCATTAGCTACGACTTTTTCTTTCCTCTCGCAACGTCTCGTTGACGTAACGTACGTAACGTACTACGTAAGTAAGAACGTAAGTACGATCTCGCCGCGATCAAGGCCGAAGAAACTGCTCCAACGAAACGGTCATCTAGTTGATTCTATAAAAGAAATCGAGTGGACCGAGTACAAGCGCATAGGGGCCAAGGACGACGCGGCCGTCGTCGAGATACGATCGGACGTGATCGATGACGATCGAAACGTCCTTCCCGATCGTCTTCTTTTTCCGTTCCTTTTCCGCCTCCGTCGAAAATCAAAGGAAAGTTTTAACAATGAGCTTTCGAAATGTCATTCCTTTCTTCGTCCATTTTCCGAGTCAGAATAATCGTGAGCGTCCAAAAAACTAGAAGCACCTACTTAAAACTTTGTTCGTTCGACCTAATTCGCGAAACGTCTTTTGAAACGTCTTTTAGACATTTTTCAAAGACTTTTAATTCATCATTTTTATTAAATTTGTCGTAGAATAGTCTCGAGACACGTCCTCGAAATATAAATAAAAGAATATAATGTAGAATATCGAATGAGAAAAGATAGGAGAAATATATATATTCGAGTAAAAGAAAAAGAAAAAAAAAAAAAAAAACTCGGCTCTCTTTCTCTCCGTCTTAATCTTTCGCAATAATTACGTAAAGTTTAGTAGCGTCGTCGCACATGGCCCAAGAGAAGAAAAGTCAGGCAGTGTCTGTCTGTACGCGTGGCCGCTCATGAATCGGATGACTGTAACATCGAGGAAAGTCCGGAAGGCACGAGTCGTCTAAATATAATCCATCCTTACCCTCCTTATACCGGCGCGGCGCCCCGGTCTTGGGGATTCTCTCTCCTACCTCCCTACCCACCCTCCACCTCGTTTTTCCTCGTTGCTCCTGCGATAAGGTGTCAGAAAATGTCGGTCAGGAAATCTTGAAAGAGACGACGAATCGTGTCTTACCTGAATTAATTTCAATGGGATTGAAAATGACGTTTAGAAAAGTTTGCAACGATAGTGTTGGTGTGCAAGTATTCCTTTTAAAAATAGTATATAGCCCTACATCCGTAAATCGCTTAGAAAGAAAGTTCCTCTAAATATAAATATAGCCCCATTGGTGGAAAGCAACGGCGTATGCCGGCTCGCGAGAACGTAAAAGTTTCTTAGCTTTATCGAACGAATAAAGAGATATTGCGAGATCGAGCAAGAAATTGCGAGGAATGTAACGCCGTTCGAAAAGTTTAAAGATTATTTTCAACGAGTAATAGAAATTTAAAGGGTGATCCACTTTTAATTCCGTTATTAGTTCGGTCGAAGAAATTCCCGAAAATGTCTTCTTTTCTATAAAACCAAATAGAATAGTTTGAGTCGAATGCTAGTCGTTGCTAGCCGGTAGTAGTAGGAGTGTGTCTTTGAGTGGGATGCTCAATTAGGACCCTCGCGAAGACATTTATCCGTGCAGGCAAGCATCCGCAGGGCAATTATTGCCTTTCCCCACTGGCTCCGTTTCTCTATGCCATTCTCGACGTTACATATTGCATATGTATATGTAGAACGGCTACATAGTGTATGTAGAACGGAGCCGGTCTTCCGGCTCGAAGAACCGAACTCGCTCGTTTAAACGTTTCCACCCGCTAGTAGTGATCTTGGGACGCTCTCGATGAGGCGTAAACCTTCTTTTAGCGAGAGTTACATCTCCATTTTATTCTTAGGCACGCTTCTCTCGATAGTCATCGTCTCGTAGGCGTAGCAGCGGCATCGCGGCTACGCGTCGGCGTATGAAAGGGAGAGGAAAAATGCAGCATGCCGATTTATGCGCAATTCTTCTTTTCCCATTTCTCTCTCTCTCCCTCCCTCTCTCTCTCTCTCTCTCTCTCTCTCTCTCTCTCTCTCTCTCTCTCCTCTCCTTCCACCGAGCCGGTCCGCTGGGAGAAGCCAAGACGTTACCATAAGGGGACATCTCTGGCCATCTTTGGAGCTCTCTCTTCGTACGCGCTCTCCTTCTTTTCCCGACTTGGTTGCGCGGACTCCCGCGCGTTCTCTCTCGCACACAGACTTTCTCGCTTATATATCCTCGATCATTCGTCCGCTATTTTTCGAGCGATATTTTTAATTGACCCGTAATAATAAGAATCAAAGATGTTCCTACCTCGCCCTCTTTGACGATTCCTTGGCTTTTGATTTATGGGAGAGATAAAAGATATATCATCGATCTATGGTAGAGAGACTTTCGATGAGAAACTTTCGAGTCGTCTCACGATCTCCTCGTTATCAGAATTCACTTCGTGTTCTTTCCTTTACGAGTTGCTGCTCTACCTCGATTCCGCGTGAGATCTCGATAGAGAGGAAGCTCGAGGAAAAGGCAGAGGTTAAATAAAAAGGGCCAAGACGTCGTTGTTCGACGTCGTCGTAGCGAGCCAATGTATTTGAAAGACAGAAGGAACGCATTAAAAAGAGATCGCGCCATCGCCATTTACGGCTGTCATCTCGCGTGGATGTGAGAGAGCCGTAAGACGATACGAGAAGTACTCCTTACGGAGATGTAAAGAAGAAACAAAACTCGAAAGACGATATAAACGGGAGAATATCGAAGGGTACTTTATTTTTTTCTTTTTTTCCACCCCCCCCCTCTCCCCCATTTGTTTTTCAACGATCGGTCTGAATAACATATGAAAATATTGCATAATATATAAATTGATAGTCTTATTTACTCTAACACGTCAGATACGTACGTGTGTGAAAATGTTCTGTAACACTTAACGCGGCCAGCAAGTACGTATGTATATGTTTACAGAGCGACGCGCGCGCGGCCAAGAGAGACGCGTATATAGTTGCTGCGCGTTATACGAGCCAACGGGCACAGTCCTGGCTCACCTAGCTGTTGCGCGCGAGCGCAGAGCACCCGGGAGGATATCATCGGGTGAGTCATCTCGCTCCCTCCCTTTACTCTTCGCGTGCGTCTACACTTTCCTTACCAACAACGTAGAGAGAAGAGAAAGAGGGTCGGTGGTATCGGTACGTCGACGTTTCTCCTCCTCCTCCTCCTCCTCCTCCTCCTCCTCCAGCTCTTATTCGTTGTGTCGCGTCGTCATCATCGTGGCCCGTGCGAGCACGCTTCGTTTTCTGGGTAAAAGCCGACACCGACGTCGAAGACAAAAGAGCACTCTTTCTCTCTCTCTCTCTCTCGCTCTCTCCCCCATCTACCTCTATCTATCTAGCTCTTTCTCCGCGTACTACTAAGCGCGCGCGTGCAACGTAGTACAAGGTGGTAGTACCACGATACTGCCCATGACCACAGTGGTCACGTTTCGTGGAAGCTTTTCTACACGAGAGAGTGTCCCTTTGTGTTAAGAGACCACCACCGAGTACGAGTTTCGAGTGTAACGCTCCTGTACCAGCTATGAATGTACACCGAGATGTTCGGATAGCGATCGTTTGAAACAAATCTCGTGTTATATTTCTTACTCCGTTGTACTGGCTCTTCTCTTGGCTCGAGAGTCGTCGTAATTAGCCGACGTTGTGGGTGAGCGACCGAGCAAATGCATAGGTTCGAGCCTATGTTTTATATACACATATGTATGTATGATGCACGCACGTACATATGTACGTACCTGTTGCCCGTCCCTATATTATGTGTACCCACCGTCCGTAGCCATTGTTGACACGTCGATAACGATACGATCTTTAGCGTGCAAATATATATCGTATTTGCAAGGGACCGTACTGGCATCGTTTGGATGAAAGAAAAAGACCTGACATTTGTTCCTTTCAATCGTTTAGCAAACGATTCGATAGCGTAGATAACGGCTTCTCGATTCGTCCATGTGGCAATGGATCGGGTACAGTTGTCCATAGACGAAAAGGAGAACAATTTGAATATGGTAGCATTTGGTAAACGCCTCGTCGGCTCCGTTTCGCCTCGATGTTCGAGAGTAATTATTCCACTCGATTAATATGTATTACAGGGAATATATGTGACTCGATCGATGATTATGGCACGATGTGAACGGACGTACGTCCCCATTCGTAAATGCGAAATAAGCGTGATTAAGACCCGATAGGTTAGCGATGGTTACTCGATGGGAATATTAAAGTGATCTAAAGTAAAAATATTGTCATTTGTTGAGGGAAAAAGTAGACTGCCTTAAGTGTATAAGAATGTTTCCGATTAGATAGGCAGGTGGCAAAGCTCGGTGATTCACGCGCTCGCATTTTCATCTTTTCCCATCTTCTTTCATGATCGATCATAAAGGTTTGCTCGTTGTGTTGCGCAGGTCGAGAACGTGAACCTGTGCGTGGGAGCGCTCCGAGCGCTCGGGGCAGACGTGGGGGCTGTGAATCCTGGAGAACTAGCGGCAGGATCAACCCTCTGGCCGGTCCTCGCCCTGCTCTTCGCCCTCTCGCGCTACAAACAAAGAGCGAAACAACTTCAAGATATGCCCAGGTAAATTCGTCGTACGCTATCGAGCCCGAGATAACGTAGAAATCTACCGACAATATTACCGGCGCTCGACATAGGTATGGAAAAGTTCGTTGTTATCGACGTCGTCGCTTTATCGACGATCGCTAACAGAGTATAATCCTCTTCCGATATCCTTTCTTATCGACGATCGATCCACGGTACTCTACGATGGAATATGATGAAACGAAGATTGGAAACCACGCACGAGGTCTCCCATCTCGTCGATTCATTTTCTCGAGAGAAGAAAGTCTCTCGGATGGTCGATAATTATGCGATTTCGTAATGTATTAGTATAAAGAGAAGCGCAGAGATAAGGCATAATGTCTTTTCGGTTTTTCCCTTCATCTTCTTTTTTTTTCTTCTACGAACGTTCTCGCTCTTTATGGTGCCGACGCGATCCATCCGACGAGAAATGTTCTTTTTTTCCAAGAAAAAAGATTTTTCTAGAAAAACGAATTAAAAAGGAGATTCTATTCGACTACGTAAATTTAATATATGTCATCTCCTTTAATTCTCGAGAAAGAGGAAGTACGGTTGGCATGATAATTTAAACGAATGGAAGGTGAATCGAAGCATAGGAGGACTCTCGTTTCGTTCGACTTTAGTAACGGGTTCCTTCTTTCCTTAGAGTTTTAGAGACGGCGTTTTTAAGAATCGCCGTCAATTACGAAGGAATTAAAAGATTCCTTTGCTTTTCGCGAAGGCGATCGCCATTCAGGTATTTCCATCGAACAAAGACAAAGACGTTATCGACCTTTCGCCAGAGTCGATTATTATTACGATTATACGCTCTAGACGCGAAGGGAGGGGTCACCCACGCGATCAAGAGAAAGAAAAAGAAAGAAAAGCCGTCCCAGAGCCGAGGAATTCCTTAATGATCCAAACTAGGGATGATTTTGAAATTCGATTCGCGTTCGTGCGTCAAAGCGAATCGACGACTCGCTCCCTCGAGGAGCTCTGCTCGAGGAGGGATAAAGTGATACTCGGCGTATGGTCGTTTCCGCAAATGTATCTTAGGAGATATCTCCGAGGTAGGTTTAATCTAACGCAACGAAATGTCGCCAGCTTAACTTTTTACTTGCCAACGGCAGATCGATACGCGCAAAGGTTTCTTTGGTACCTAACGACTGAGGCGCGCGAGCACGAGTGCTCATTAACGCGAGCGTTAATCGAGCCGTGCGTACGATATTAAAACGCATATACGCATTCTCATAACGTACCTTCTCTTCCCTTGACACGAGGCATTCCGTCTCGAAATAACGACTTTCGAAACGAGCTATTTCAATTTATTTTACCCGGCAACGATTTACGGATTTTACGCAAAAGCCGATAGCGACCTGGTAGACGCACATGTATACCACGGATATAGATGAAACGACGTTTATTCGAAGCGTGCCAAA
Source organism: Vespa crabro (assembly GCF_910589235.1). Classification (NCBI taxonomy): domain Eukaryota; kingdom Metazoa; phylum Arthropoda; class Insecta; order Hymenoptera; family Vespidae; genus Vespa; species Vespa crabro. Next base: position 55,908 of record NC_060955.1, read on the forward strand.
TGGTTCTCCTAGATCGGTAAGCATGTCGAATGTGAGAAATCGCCTAGCCGTACTTACCCCTTCGACGAGAGATACCAAAAAGCCGCTCTAAAAGGGAAACGTTGAAGAGATATAGCGAAAAGAAAATGTTGCCAACGAAGGTGGAAATATTATTGTTACGAGCGAGGTGCGCCCACGCTCGTAATAATAGTCTTCTCCTGGAGTAAAGGAAGGAAGGAAGGAAGGAAGGAAGGAAGGTCACGTGCGCAGGCGCCTAAGCGAAGGAGCGGTTTGTTAGCATAAAAATGGCTTTAAAATTGCCACAGCGATATCGAAAGAGCGCGGCCAACAGCTCGGCGAGGGAAAGGAACATGGTGCTACTGACCGAAGGAGGACGAAGGAGAACGAAGGAGAACGAACGAGGACGAAGGAGAACGATGAAGTACGAAGCGGTCAGAAGGGCAGAAGGCTCAAGAAACGAATCCGCCGATCGGCACGGAGATTCGCGACGATCGGAGTCGAGGAAATGGGTATTCGGTGGAGAAGGAAGGACAGATATCGCGAGAAGAAGAGAGGAAAAGTCGCTGACTTGAGCGGAGTTGCAAAGGTTTGACCGATGCTACGACCGACCGACCGACCGACCGACCGACCGACCGACCGACCGACCGACCGACCGACCGAACGAGAGACAGAAAAAGAGAGAGGGAGCTACAGTCGCAGGAGAGAGGATGCAGGATAGCGGAACTATCGTAAAGGGTGATGGTGGGGAAACTCGGCGAAGCTAGAGTGAGAGAGTGGTGGTGGTGGTGGCGGCGGCGGCGGAGGCGGTCAAGAGAGAGAGAGAAGCCACGTGCTACGGGGGAACGGGAATGGTGTTCTCTCGGGCCTCAGTTTGAAACGGGCCATCAACGATGCCTACGCACCATGGCCGCACCATGAACAGCCGTACGGAGTCGTCGTGTTCTTCATAACGTTTCGCCTTTCGTACTTAAAATTTACGACGGATTAACTATTATTCCTTAACCGCAAAGATGTTCGGTAGTAGTCGGCGAGAGATTCGTCCTCGTCGTCGGACGACGGTCTTGATCGGTCCGAATCGTTGGTTCGATCGATAGGAAAATCGTTGCGCGACATCTCCGGTACGTTCTTGCTCTCAGAGAATAAAGAGAGGAGGAGGAGGGGGGGAGGAAAAGTTGTTCCATACTTTTTTGTTATCGTCCGATCGAACAGCCTCGAGTGTGAAGTGATCGGAAGATAGTGTGCCGCCTCCGTGACTAGCTCTTCTCTAGCATCGTTGTATTCGTTCGTTCGGTTGGTCGTTCGGTCGTTCGGTCGGTCGGTCGGTCGGTCGGTCGGTCGGTCGGTCGATCGGTCGGTCGGTCGGTCGGTCGGTCGGTCTCTCTCTCCTTACGAACCGTCGTCTAATGTGCTCAACCGCATTTCCTCTCGCGACTCGATCGACCGATCGATCCACTCTCGATCTTTCCCTTTGTCGACGAGGAGTCGTAGCGTTCGGCGATAAAGTTCGGCAGGCGTCCTCTCGATATGGGTAACAGTGGAAGCAGCGGCAACAGCAGAAAGGCACGAAGCTTGCCGAACTCGCCGGAAGCTCACAGGTATTCCTTCTTTTTGTATTTCGCGCGTTCTACTCTCACGTTACTACTCTTACGACGAAACAACTTAGATGCCTACGTGGAATCCAAGATGAGAATTAATATGCGTTTATGCACCGCGTCGGCCCGCCATTTCTTTCGAATATCAACGCAATCGTGTTCTAACCGCTGTATCGCTTTCGATCGTAGCAACGATAATACCAAGACTGCCACTAGAAATAACAGCTGCGCTTGACGATGGTAATACAAAACGTGAACGTCCTTTAAAAACTCAACAACGTGCAGCTGGTGATCGGAGTCGAAACTATTTCCCCCCTTTTTTTTACGACTAGAATGTATAACCTATTCAACGACGCTTTTCCTTCCCAACATCGTTTCTTGTATCATGGAGCCACCTTGTCGAGCCATCGATATTCGATTCAAATGATAATCTTCTTATTAGCCAACTGTCAAAACGTATCGAGCGTTTATATAAAAAAAGAAAAAAAAAAAGGTTTTTCCTATGTAATAAAACTATGTATAAAAAAATCCGATCGTTTGTCTCCAAATTCACATCGTTATCCCGGCTTATGTATTCCGATTCTTTGTTACTCGCGCGAGCGTCCAAAGACGGCTCTTTTGTGAGAGTAGACAGTTGGCGATTGTAAGGGGTTGCTGCTGGATGGTGCTGTGGTAAGGGACGCGCGGGCGTGGGCGCGTAATAATCGAGCCACGCAAAGTCCCTCTGCTACGATCTATATTGAGAAGGAAAACCAGATCCCTCCCTTTCTTCCTTGCTTGTCGTTCGTTCGTTCGTTCGCTCGCTCGCTCGCTAGCTAGCTCGTTCGTTCTCCTCTCGTTGGAGGGTCGTCGAGAAGACCGGTTAGACCTTGGCCGTCGTCGTCGCCGTCGTCGAAACACGCTTCGACGCGTTTTCCATGTTCCTCGAATCTTTACCACCAAGTGCGCGTCGTTCTTCTTTCAAAATTAATCCTTTTCAAATTCGCTCGCATTTTTTCCTTTGACAAACTCCCTTCTTCCCTTCGATCTCTCGTGCGTCAGAAAGGAAAGAATTTCAATATGATCCGAAGGCAAGATTCCGATTCCTTCGACCTATCGAAATTCTCAATTACGATGACGAGCACCGATTTGAATGCTTGGCATGGTAGTTACGTTGGCACTAGTTGTTTGTCCTCGATCTAGTCTCGTTAGAAATTCCAAAGAGATGAAGGAATTCAAGATGAAAGATTGGCAAGCCTCAACATTTTCTACTTTTCCGCTCGATCGTGCCCAAGAAGAAGAAAGATGGAATAATATCTATTAGAAAGAAATGAAATTTCATCGATAAGAATATGGAGAGTGAGTGGGAGGGAGAGAGACAAGCGTAACGAGGCATGCATCTTTTTCTACCCTTTCGTCGTCGCCCTTCGTGTCCTCCTCCAGTGGCTTTTTGTCACTCGAGGCCACTCGATTTCGCTGATTTATGCCCGGGATTCGTGCGATTATTTCACGCTCTCTCTCTCTCTCTCTCTCTCTCTCTCTCTCTCGCTCGCTCGCTCGCTCCGTCAGCGCTTCTCTTTATTTAGCGTGCGAGTTCAAAGACATCACCGACTCCGAGAGTGACTCAATGTTTTCAATGTGAATGGTCGCAGAAATAGATCCTTCGCAGAAAAAGAGAGAGAGCGAAAAAGACGTACGAGTAAAAAAGAGAGAGAGAGAGAGAGATCTTCAAGATCGCACGTTGGACCGTTGTATAGAATTCGTTTATAATGGAGGATCGCTCATTCGGGAATTACCCAACGAGTAAGATCGAGCTACTTTTATTTTTTTCTTCGATCCTTGCCAATATACCTGCTTTAATGAATCTCGAGGGTACAACATTTTTTTTCCTTTAATTTCATTACCTTCTTTATTATACTCTCCAGACTAATTACTTCATTAAGGAAAATTTGCAAGAGAATGAAATGCGCGGTCGTTTGCGTGCCTAAAAATTGTCTTCTCGAATAAGATCTCAAGTTCGACTTTAAAGAGCATAAGAATATTGTGTAAAACTATTGATGCGTTAGGAAGAATGTGAAGGAGCGTGCGTGAGCATTTTGCCTTGGGGCTCGACGCATATTAAAACTCATCGAGAACGGAACGAAACGGGATTATGACATTGCGAATAAATTTTTTTCTTTGTCGCTTGACAAAGGGGAATTTCATTTTGAAACGCTTTCGTTATTGATCCGACAGGAAGAAAATGAGATAAGCTATTGAAATTATGACTGGTAATATATTTCCGAGGAAGTACATTCGAGTATTCGCGTTGATAGAACTTATCTTTTTCTCCTGAAATTACGTCAAGTATGTACGTTGAAGAGATTCAACTCAAAGCATAGTTTGATACGTTGCATTTATTCAACGATAAAAAGTCGTCATTATGAATATTATTAAGTATAAAGCTCTTAATTCCGTATGAAAAGGCGATTATTCGAATTTCGAGGAGCCCCCTTTAATAAAAAGAGAGGATTAGGAGGGAACAAAGAACGGTGATCGTTTCGAGTCTGGAGTCGATCGTCTTGTCGAAACAAAGTACGACGAATAGTTATCCAGTGTTGAGGGTGAAAAACAACGACGAAGCTTCGTTATAATAGCATCATCCGGCGTAGGTAGCTAAACGGCTCGGTTTTCCTAGAAGCACTCGGTCCTTTTTTTCTCTCGAGATTATCTAAATTTATCTCTCGAGAGCTAAAACGCAACGTGCAACACCCGCTTTCTCTCTCTCTCTCTCTCTCGCTCGCTCGCTCGCTCGCTCGCTCGCTCGCTCCTGCTTCGTGTGCTTTCTCCGTCGTCGTCATTATCGTCTCTTCTCGTCGCAAACTGGACCCGAGAACCGGCCTGACATTCGCTGCCGTCTCCTATCACCAACAATTATCCCCAATATCTCGCATGGTTTACCGTTGCACCGTTCCGCACCGAGCCCGTTCGACGAATTAGACCGATCGAACGACTCTGCGTTCGACAGGGTGTGACGATATACGTATTCTTACGTAAACTTACCTTTCCTTCCAATAGATTCAGCTCGGATAAAAGCCTCTTCCGATTTGGCATTGAGTTTCGTTATTAACGTTATATAGTGCTTATGGTAATATAGTGTCTGTCGATGGGATCGATCGTTCCCAAGTATAAATAACGAAATAATTTCTCGAATCGGTCGGTCGTATAAGGAACGTCTGTTGTACGAGAGTCCGCAGGGTGTCCCCCGATGTCACCGAATAGAAAGAATGCGCAAGGTGTGTCTACGTCCACGGCTCTTTCTCGACTACGTGGGTGTCCGTATATGCGTTAGCTTCGCGGTGGCTCGTAAATTAGGCTCGCGCGTAAAACGAGAAACGAGAATGGAAGTTGCGTATCAAGAAAGTACTTACTCGGTCCAAGAGATATCGCGCTGTACGTGTAATTCTTAAGCTACAGGCAATCTCAAAAAGAACACCTCTTACAGATTCTTATAGACGTTAAAAATCAATTCTTTGATGTTCCCTGATCCTGCGTTTCAGATTACCATCGCCGTACAACAAGCAATCGGGTGTCGGTGGTGGTGCCGGTGTTGGGCAAGGGGGTGCGACGAGCATACCTTTACCCGCGACGGTGGCCGCAACGAGACGATGTCCTCCGGACAAAGTCAGACCTGCCCCAGCTCCCACGCATCAGTCTCCTCTTGGTAAGTTTCTATATATAACTTATAACTTGTAACATTCTTTATATAACTTATCTCTTACGCATTTCTATCTTGCCCGTCACTCTGCAATGCGATAAGGAAAGACGATGATCGTTCGATTCGCAAGAATTGAAATTATTCCCGTTTGTCCGCTTCCGACTAAATAACGAGACTACGACTTAGGATTCTCGATGGCTTAAAGGCTCGAGGGTTAAAACAAAGGCACGTTAGCGCGTTGCCACTTGACTGGTCAGCCGCAAGAAGAGCACCTTAAATATCATCGAGCTTGAAGCAGTAACGGGGCATGGGCGCAGCAAGGTGAAAGCCTGCTATGAAATAAAAGGCACGAGGAAGAGAGAGAGAGAGAGAGAGAGAGAGAGAGAGAGAGAAAGGGTGGGGGAGAGGGAGAATGCAGAGAAAAGGGAAGCCCAACGAGATCATATTTTCTTTCTCTTTCTTCCCTCTTTTTTCTTTTTTTTTGGTCGACCCTTCTTCATCCTATTCGTGCAAGCTGCTTTTAATGGAAAGTCATTAGCAGCTGACTCCATCCAACGGTTACTACGGGCGAGAGATATCGTTCGAGCATGCTCTCTTGATGTTGACGGCCCGTCTGGTTGCTCCTCCGACTCGTCTCTTCCGTCAACAGGCTTCTCGTTCGCGATATTCTCTCTCTTTCTCTTGCTTCATCCTCGTACGTTCCACTCTATCATCTCTTTTGCATTTACTGTCAGTCGATAGAACAGATATTCATGGACGTTCGCATCGAGCTCGTATTCTGTCGACTCGCAACGACTCTCTCTCTCTCTCTCTCTCTCTCTCTCTCTCTCTCTCTGTTTATCAAGAGGTCAAGAAAAATAACTTTGTTTCGACAGTCGATTGGCGTTAATTAGGTATCGATATCGAGTTAACGAAAGTTAAAAAGAGACCATTAGCCAGCGAGTAGTCTACGAAGAGGTTGCTAAAAGCAACCCCTTGCGCATTTCTGACTGCTGCAGGAAAACGTCCGGACCACCATGGAAACAGGGAGTTAGAGGGGTACGCGAGAGATATTCGTCCTCTTCTTTAAATATATGGACTCTCACGCACTCTGATCGTTTCGCGACTGCTGCCTGCACGTGCTGTATTTTGTGTTTGTGTGTGTCCGCGCGCGCTTGCGTGCTTTACGTTCGCGTTCCCCTATCTCGCATTGCTTAGCCCATACGCACGGAGATATTACCTACATCCATTGTGTAGGTGAACGTTCGTAGGTAGTTGGTACTCGCAGGAGAGAGAGAAATGGGGTGCCACCCCATACTATATACTTTACCCTCGACTCCCACGTTTCCAGGGCGTTCATGGCCAGATGTGCAGGCCGATTTACAGCGGTACTCAATTCTATCTTTCTCTCTTCCTATCGTCCGCGTTCGATCGATTCGTTCGAGATACGTGATATATGAAGAAATAACCGACAAGAACGAGGCATTAAGTAGGTAGACACGCGTAGATTTCTATATATCCTACTTCTCTATTCCCTCGTTATTCCGATTCTGGCAAACGTGATCGAACCTAACGCGCTAACGATCCTTTGTTTACATGGTTGAGCGTCTCTATCAGAGCCGAGGTTTTAAGGGGATGCGCCTATGCCGTACCAGCTATCAAAGTGCGCGTGCCTCTGGCCCTTTCCAAGAGAACTCTGATAGCTACGGCGCAACGTAGAATGCCCGTTCAAAGTTGTGCTACGAAACGGACCCTCACTAGCGGCCTTTCTACCTAGAGAGTTTAGGGCCGGTCTAATAGAGAGGAGCGCACGCGCGTACGGCTAACGCCTCGCGTGTCGCCTCGCGTGTCGCCTTGTACACCTCCTTTCCTACAAGTAACCAACCATCTATTGCTCCAGGAACGAATCGCGAGCACATTTCTTTGCTCGATCTCGTCTCGTTGCTCGATGAATATGTCCTATTGTTCTTGCAACTTTGCCAACGTTCCCCGCACCCACAATCCGATCGCAACGGTCTATCGAATTTGTTAAATGGTACGATTAAGATGATCGTTGCGAGCTCCATATAAAGCCAATGAAATTTTGAAGAACATTCCTGGCGGGCTTCGAAAAAAAAAAGAAGAAGAGAAAAGAAAAACAGAAAAAGTAATAACGATAGGCTCGAGCCTCTGTAAAAGAGAATATCCCCTTAACAGCCAACGCATCGTTCCGGATTCGAAAGCAAGCTATTCGTTGACCTCGAAACGGAGCACGCGACGGACGGAACACGAAGATAGGATCTTCTTTGAGAAGCGTTAAAAAGAAGTCGGTTTTCGAGCAAATGCAAACTCATTGCGTGACGGCCGTTTATTTTAATCTGTACTGACGCCGTTCATAAATACACAGATATATTCGTACTTGTGGCTCGCCTACAACTTTAAAGATTATTTTTACAAAACTCGTTGCGACTGTTTTGTTTTGAAATAAATTTTATCGGACACGATAAAGATTATTAAAACGTGAAATAATTCATATCTCGTAAGATATACCAAGGCTAGACCTTGCTCTTTGATGCCGACAAAAATCTACCATTTGGGCTAACCCGTATACACCTAAGTGCTCTAGTACATATGCGCCAACGAGAAAGAGAAAGAAAGTACGAAATGGTCGAAAAGTATGAAATAGTTTATATTCTTTGTGATCTCACCTTAAGCTCGGTAATCCTATAGGAATCTACCCCAAAGGATGAAACACCAAGGGGAGAAAACGTGCTGTCGTATCCGTCCGCGATATAAACTGTCTTTCGTTGCGCTTCCTTCTTTCCGTGTAAACGGGGCATGATGGAAAAAAGGGAAGAAAGAAGGCCAAGAAAGACAACGAGAGAAAATTCAAGCCGTGAAATCACGAACGCGGGCACACGTAAGACTCGCAACCGGTCTTTAACCCCAAAAAGCGAACGAGGAATATCAGTGATTCTCACCTCAAAATCTACCACGGATGAGTAAGAACTGAAAAGAGAAATGATATTATCTCGCCTACTTTCTATCTCCCATTGTATTATGTATGTAAAATCGTACGTTAATTTCCAAATTGACAATCTTATGTTTGGACGACGGGATCTTGATCGCAAAATAATGTTTTTACTACAGAAGATTAGTATACGTTTCGTAAAATTATTCGATATGAAATCTAATAAAAATTGAACAGCTCATTGGAATTGATATTTTCGATCGACGTTGTACGACGATCGTGATTTTACGTAGAGATAAAAATAAGAAAGAACCACTGACCGAATGTTCAGCGACCCTTAAATCTCCCTCTCCTCCTCCCTCGTGTTTTCTTCAAACACACATACACACGTGCGCGCGCGCACGCGCTCATTCTTTTTCTCCCAGGGTGTCCCTCTCTCTCTCTCTCTCTCTCTCTCTCTCTCTCTCTCTCTCTCTCTCTCTCTCTCTCTCTCTCCCTTTTTCGTATAGGTTAAAAATACTACCCTATACTAATTTTTCCTCTACCGGTTTGGTGCTACAGGTTTCGAGAATCTTACTGGCGATGATTCGTTCTCGCTGGGCGTGTAAAGGAAAAAAAAGAAAAGTAAGTCGACTCGCGACACAAGAAGAGAGAGAAAAGTCAGGGTCGAAGTAACTTTTAGCGCGAACAGGGCCGACCGGTCGCCTTGGTTTTACAGGATGATTCAAAAGTACCGCATAAATATCGCGTTTATTATTAGCGATTCGTTTCCTTTTCACGATCTCAACCGTCTCTCCCGTCTTTTTCCTCCTCCTTATTCAGGATCGGTAAAAAGTTGCGATTAACGACGGCACAAAAGGACATTTATTGAAAATAAATCTTTTTTATTAAATATTATTAATAATTGTATAGAAATAACACACTTGTGTAGATGGACACGTATACGTCGGCGGTGTGTATGCTATAAAGAAAAAAAGAAAAACGAAAAAAAAAAAGGAAAAGATTTATCGAATTAATGATCGACAATATGGATATACGTAGTCTATATACGTTATCAGATAGCGAGTCTTCAACATTGACGTTTGTATTCGTGGAGTGCAGCGGTGTAAAACGGATGCTGGGGTACGTCGTCGTTGACAGCGAGAACATCGAGACCGCATACGCGATGTAATTTGTGTCTTTAGAAAAGCGCTTTCCACCCCGTCTACTACCCTCGACGCTGCGCTCCTTTGTCCGACTATTGCGCGTTGGAATATCATAGTCGCGCTACTACATATCGAAGGGTCGCGGAAAGGATAGACGAGAGAGAATTTGAATCGTATCTATGGAAATTTTATTCGCACCGGATCTCTCTCTCTCTCTCTCTCTCTCTCTCTGCGCTTTTTCTAAGCCGAGAAAGTAAGGAATATAGTTCGCTTCCTCTTGGATACTTATAGAAACGATGCCTTCTTCTGTTTCGATTAGCTAAAATCATATACTAAATCGTATAAAATCGTAATGAGAAATAATTAATTTCTAGTTCGTAAATCAAAGTGAAAGCGTTCGAGAGCGGCTGAATGAATTGTAAAGACTCTTTGAAGAGATCCAGAAGATGAAATACCCGTATCAGTCGACTCTCCGTCGATCGGTTTGGATTTGGAACGTAGGCAGAGCATGCGCGTACTTCCGCGTCTTTTTTCAACCTGGCTCGCGTACCTCTACCTACCTACCGTAGATGTATTATACTACGTTCATAGCTAGGTTTAATCTCGTTGGCCGAGATGTGCCGTCGCGACACGCGCACCCACACGTTTCCGCTTTTAAGGACACCACGTCTCTTTGGTATAACGAACTCTCGCGCGCTCCTCGTGCGAGGATAAACGAGCCGTCGGAAATTATAAAGTCAGTTTCTTCGCGACGCGACGCGCGAGCACAGGTGTGCGCGAGAACGGTTTCACGCGTCTACACATGTGTACGACGAATTTAATTCGAATTTCTTCCCCTTCCCCTTGCTCGTCTTCTTTCCCTTTCTCTTTTCTTTCATAGTAACCCGACGGAACAAATATCAACGACGAGTGCCATCACGCCATATCTCAAGTACGTACCCCGAATAACAATATTACTCGCATTAGATAGAAACGTAGACGGAGAGAAAACTCAGTTTTTTCTTTGTTAATCGTCATATCCTCGTGTACATAAATTAACGCATTATTTTATTCTGTTATTATCTACCTTGTGTAGTATATAATACATTTTATTCGAAGAATACAATAGTATCTTTTTTTACAATGGTAGTCTTTAATTTTCATTATCCTTATCAATATTCATTCTTGCGATTTGCGATCCTCTTCGTTGGTCTACCCAAACGGATCGGAAAATATATCCTCTCGCGCGGGCCCTCAATTATTTAGTTAAATAGGCAAACAAAGCTCCTTTCGTTAGTCCCTATCACGGATGATGATTGCGGACAGGTGGAGATTTTATCGGAATTGAGTATATACATAAAGTAAAGCACATAAATACGTACGCATGGGAATAGGCAAAAGTTGTGATATATCGTAGTATAGATATAGTGGCTGGTATATTTGCCAGGCGGACACGGGTGTTGAACGACGGAAAATGGAGAAGCGAAGAGAAAATAACGGTCGTACAGGGTGAGGGCCAAAAAGAACTGAATCCCTTCCTCGTCTTCTCTCTTGGCATCCCTCTTCGTGTTCCTCTCAGTCTACCGCCCACCCACCCCCTTCCTCTTGCCCATATACATGCTCTCATCTCTTTACCTTTTTCCTTTATACATGCGTGTACCGTCGGTCTCTTTCCCTTTCTCTCTCGTTTCATTTTCCATCGGCTTTTTTCACCCTCTCGCTTACTCGCTCGGTCGCATCGAGACACAGGTACTCTCGCAGTAGCGTCGCGTTGTGATCCGCGTCGAGGGCCTCCGCGTGGTTTTTACACGGCTTATAGACGTCGTGCTTTCGAAGACGACTACTGCTACAGGGATAGAAACCCGTGCTCCCTCTCTCTCTCTCTCTCTCTCTGCCCTCTAGAGAGAGAGAGAGAGAGAGAGAGAACCGACGCTTTCCTCCGTCATCGTAAAATTTCGAAGCAGTCGTTCGCCGAACGTCAACTCGTTCATGATCCCGCGGGAAAAAGGAAATGTTTTGCGTACGATTCGTACGCGAGAGGAACGTTCGCGAGGGTGGTGGTACGTCGACGACGACGAGGACGTTGGCAACGGTTCGCTTTCTTCGACAACGACACGAGATCGGTGAGCAAGTGCCTACATATGTATGCTTTTGTTGCGTTTTTCTTCCAACGACCGAGACCCTTCTTGTCTTGTTTACCTACCACTAAACTCTCTTTCCCTCTCTCTCTCTCTCTCTCTCTCTCTCTCTGCCCTTCGCTCCAGACTCGAGGAGACTCTTTGGCCTCGGTGTCATTATACGGAAATAGGGCTCATCGAGGCAACGAAGAAATCTTATTGTCTTTTCGGTAGAAATACCTAGCCTAGTTTATTTAGAACAATATGTCAACTTTATATAGTCTTTTATCCAATTTATTTGTTCCTTATTAAGCGATTCGAGATTCGAATATTCATCTTGAAACAAAAAATGCTTGGTTCTAATTCTTTTAATCCTCTTAGAATCTTCTACCTGAAGGTGGATCATCTTACTTTGTTTTGTTTGGGAGGAAGATGTGGATTGGATTCGGCTAATCCTTCGAAACGAGTTTGAATATGTCAACGTAAGAAAGAAGGGAAAGATGCTGAACTTATAGAATGTGTTCGAGTCGATGGGTGAGTCACGATCGTCAGTGTGACACCCTTCGGGACTTTGCTTCGAATCCCACGGGAGAAAGTGAGAGAGAGAGAGAGAGAGAGAGAGAGAGAGAGAGAGAGAGAGGCGAGAAACGGACGCTTTGTCGAGACAACCCTCGTACTAATTCCTATTGACGGCCGCACGTGCGTGAGCTTCTCCGACAATGAGAAGAGAGAAAAAACGCAGCTGACCGAGCCCACATCGAAATTAAATTGATTTTTTGAGGACGACCGAACCGACCGAGGGCTGGACCAACTTGTACGTATCTTCGCGATCGAGAACGTTTCTAAGGGAATTGCCGAGTCGCGCTGTACATACGTGGATAGATATATCTATGTATAGACTTTGAAATATTTGGAATGCAGCTTTCACATTTTTACGCGCCCGATCGTTATCGTAAATGTGTACCCATTAACAATGAGAGAAGCATCCTAACGGATACTTTTACAATGGATCAGACGGACGATTAGCCGATAATAAGTTCTTCCTCGAAAAAGAGGGCTTAGTCATCGACCGAGTCGTTGTCCGAACTGTAGAGAATGCGTAATGTGTCTGCTGCCTGCGTGCCTGTTGAAGCGAGAGAGAAAATGTCTCGAGCAGTACGGAAAGTATAAGGGCTCTTCTAATCCTTGATACCGGTTCGTTGTAAGATAATCGAGGAGCTAGGGAGTAGTAGTCGGTGGTAACGCTACTCTTCGGCTTAACTTCTGTTTGTTCTTTATTCTTCTGTTGAGACGGACACGTGTCTCCTTTGATAAAGAAAACAGAAGGCAAACTTGGAGGTAATTTGTACGAACGTTTTGTACCATTTCAAAATACACTTGCGTCAAAGTTCACTTTCGATGTATCCATGATATATGGTACCCATGTTACCGTTCCCTGGAATCATTTTTATTTTCTAAGAATGAAATTGTGAAAAATCTGATTCGTGGAAAGAGATAAATATAAATAAAGTAATTTCATGCGCGGCTCGCGATTCGTTTCCTTTATCGAGTGCTTCTCAAATACGCCGTTCGTCAGAGGCTTCTTACGAGGATCACGGTAGGATAGCAATAGCTCGTTGCGTGGACGAGACCGTATTTTCAATTTCGAGGAAAAAGTTGACGAGTTTGTTCGAAAGACTACAAATCGGACCTTTCTCTCTCTCTCTCTCTCTCTCTCTCTCTCTCTCTCTCTCTCTCTCTCTCTCTCTCTCGTTCTCGCTCTGCTAGAGCTCGCGGCGCAAACGAAGCGAAAACTATGGGAAAATTGTAAAGCGAGAGGAAAGCTCGGTCAGCGAGAGTAACGTCTTGATAAAGCAAAAACAATATTCGCGCCGTTATTACGCTCGAGTGCTTCTCAAATAGAGGCTCGTTAAATTACGATTTCATATCGTAAGGCTAGCGATCGGCCGATTAGCTAAATCCATCTCGCTAATATTACTCGTTGCTTTTTATTATTTCCCATTCGGCTTACTCCGCTCAATTTGAACTTTTATAACGGGACGAAGAGTTTATAACAACGACCGACGAATAAAGTTTACTATCGAACGAAATCTCATCGCGATAGATGCGTATCCCCCCGAGCGATCGATAACGTTTGAAATATCTGCATGCGCAGCCGATGGTAGTGGTACTCCAGGAGGGTGTATAAATATCAACGCGGAGGTTTATTTCGTCTAACGAGAGTTATCCATCGAGAGAGTTACCGTAGAACATGGCCGAACGAGCGCGTAAAATGACCTCGAGCGATTATTATTCGAATAATTATTTTATCAAAGACGAGTAAGTCCGAGTAAGTTTTACAGGAAGAGTTTTAAACTCCGTTCAGAACGGCACAACGAGTACTTATCGATATATTGTACTCGGGCAAGAAGGCCGCGCTCGTATCGTCGTTTTATCGAGTCGTTTACACGACGGCGACCAAAGAAACGATCGCCGTCGACTCTATGGTGTAAACGAATTAATCTCGCGCGCCGAGACTAAACCGGATAATACTGATAGAGTTTAGCGGCTACGAGTCTCGTAAACGAGGAATAATAGCTACGTATTGGAACGTAGAAAAGGGGATTCGTTGTTATCCTTTTTGCATTTTTAACCTTTCAGGAGGTCTGAAGCAAGGGAACGGCGGTGTGGGGAGTGCAAGCAGTTCGAGGAGTACCAGTCCGAGTCAACAACAGACACTGCAGACCGGTCTGTCCTTCATTCCACAGCCGAGGGGTCAGAACGCGAATCGGCAAGGCACTGGCGGGACCCCAAGGTGATAATAAAACGCTTAGAATTTAGATTATGATTACCGATTAATTAGCGGTTCTAAATTTCCTTCATTGAATTTTCAGTCCTAGAACGTCAGCCGTGGGTAGACCTAGTGGCATTAGGACGACGACGACGACGACGACGACGACGGCGGCGGCGGCGGCGGCGGCGGCGGCGGCGGCCACGGCGACGACCCAGGCTTGCCCGTATTCCGGCAGTGGAAGTACCACGGCGCAAAACAAAAACTCGGTTCTCGACAAGTTCAAGCTCTTCAACAACAAAGATAAAAATCAAGAGAGGGGAAAGGCCACGTCAGGCGTATCGAAGCGTACGTCGAGCTCGTCCGGTTTTTCCTCGGCACGCTCGGAACACTCGGACAGTTCTACGTCGCTCTGCGATCAGGGTAGAATCCAAGTCGAGCCGCCAAAGAGTCGGGCGTTAAAGTCCAAATTGCAATCGGGCAAGCAGACGGCTAAGCAGGCTAGCCCGAAGACGGTCAGGAAGGAACAAAATAAGACTCAGAGTAGCAAGATCGCCCGTACGAAAGGATCGATACCAGAAAAACTGACCGGTTATACGAATTTGCCGTTGGACGATGTCAAAAGGGAAGGTGGAAAGATCGCGAACGTTTGCGCTAAACTACCGGCGGACAAGAAGACCTCGAATTTGCAAGATATATTGAAAAATCATTCGTCCACGCAATCGCAGAAAGGGAATAATCCGACGTCGACGACGCCGGCGAAACATATCAGCCAACAGGAGAGCAAAAATATATCGAATTCTAGTAGAAACGAGCTGTCGATAAAACAAACGGCGCCTCGGCCGAAGATGGAGCTTCCTGGTAAGATGGCGGATCCGAAAGTTCATTTACAGGCTCTCAAGGTACCTCCGAACGGAGTCAACAAGGATATGCTCCTACAAAAGAATTTGCTATCTAACGCGAATGGAATCATATCGCGAACGGACCAGGAAGACGCGAATGTTCCGAACGCGCGAAACAATCCTAGCCCGTTCGATCGGCATACGCAGTGCATGAATCAAGCAAATTTACCGTACGAAAGGATCGTCGAAAAGGAAATTAACATCGACTTGGCCGAGTCGAATGAGGAACCGAATCGAAAGCAGGACTCTTCGATCTCGGACAATTTATCCGGTACTTCTTCTCCGTGGAAGGTGCAAAAATGTGCGACTCGCGAAGAAGAGAGGATATCTATGGATTCCCCGGAGGAAGAAGAGGAGGATGAGGAGGAGGGGGAGGAGGAGGAAGCGACGGCGGAAGATGGGGCGGAGGAAGAGATCAAAAGGAACGGATTGGATTCTTCGAACGTGTCGAAGCCGGGCTCGTCTCGGGACGACGATCCGAGAATACGATCGACGTCGGAAAGCAAAGAATCGAGGATCAAGGAAGATAACGTGAATTCTGCTGAACCACCTACGGGTCAAGTACAAAACGCGAACGTCCATATATTTCCGCAAGGAAAACAGATCTTAGGTGGCCCGTTTCAGGGGCCTACGCTATCCGTAACCGGTCCGGGTTCTAGTATACCAAAACCAACGGCTTTGGTAAAGGGTACTTCGAAGCCACCTAAAGAAAACACGGGACCGAGCGTGCCTACCCCGACTAAACTCAAGGGCGACATTTTGCATCGAGCCAAGCTCGACCCAAATACGATAGCGATGGTCTCACCGATGCCAAGTATCTCCGATCTCATGTCCGAGAGCTCTCACAGCAATTCCAATAGCACGGGCCAAAGTAATTCGAGCGACAGCAGCGTCATTTACCGACCGAGCAGCGAGAGCGGTAGCGAGATCAAGACGATACCTAATCGAAAGATAGACACGACCTTCGAGCAAATGGAAAAGGTACTTTAGCGTTATTAATCTCGATCGTCGGTCAACTTCTCACGGCAATAATTGATAAAGTTTCTCCTTCTCCCTTCTCCGTTCTATCTCCTCTATGTCTCTGCAGGTTTTATCGGAAGGTTCAACGTGCGGTAGTGGCGGCGGCGGCGGCGGCGGCGGCGGCGGCGGCGGCAGCGGCGGCGGAGGTTCGTTGGCCGACGACGAAGCCGAGATGACCGTAAAGCCGATGCAGCCTCTTCTCCGTGGTTACACGCCCGGTGCCAGAGCCCTACAGACCCTGCCGAGCAGAACGACGGCGCGACAATACACGATTCTTCATTCCTCCTCTCATCATCACGTCTCTCACGATTACGCGGACATTGACATAGCCTCGGGTTATCTCAGCGACGGCGAAGTTCTCCGAGGTGGTATGAGCGTCGGCAGTAGGACTCTGTCCGATCTTTGCGACGGTTACATGTCGGAGGGAGGCGCTTCCTTGTACGCGCGTAGGATCAATCCCGCTTACGGTCACGATCGCGAGAGGTAAGCGAGTGAGAGAGAGAGAGAGAGAGAGAGAGAGAGAGAGCGCCCTTCTCTATGACCGTCTATTAACCGTTTACTACTTTTCCTACACTTTAAACCGCATCTTTTAGAAAAACGAAATAGAATTGATAAAGACTCGACTGGACGCGCGATCTCCATTTTCCTCGGACGGATTGCGTCTCGTTATATCTCACTCGCCACGTGCTGTCGCATCTTACGGATACGGAGAATGAGTCACTCTCATTTCACGTGAGAGAGAGAGAGAGAGCTTTAAACGTTTAAATCGTCGCTTTTGTCGAGCGCGCCTCTTCTCTTATTCGTCTTGTTCTTCTTCTACTCTTCTACTCTAACGTCGAAGAGAGATTGCTCGGACGCGTACTAATGGCCTTTAATTAGACGAAATTTTCGCTACTAATCTTGTACACGCGTCGGATACGCTCCGAGCAGGTTCTTCTCATCCTTTGCGAAAAAAGCAAAAAAACAAGAAAATGAAAGGGCGAAAAGGCGCGTTCGTAAACGCATAGGAATCACTCGCGAGACGAAACGACGTCCTTTGATCTCGGTCCACGCGATATATACCTACTTCCCCCGTGATATCTTACCCGAGCTCCGTTGTCGATGAGAAAGAAGACGGAAGAGAAAGGGACAATTCCAAGGACAATAGCACCTTGGAATTCTATGCGATCGAAAAGGTCTCGTCCAACGATTTGAAAGAGCTATAGAGATGTAGAAACGGCAAAAACGATATCTCTCGTGTCTACGTATTACTTGGACGGACGCTCCTCGTTGTCACGAAAAAGAGAAAAGATAAAGCCGGAGGATGAGAAAAGATACATATTTATCTACGGAGCAAGTCGCGACGAGGCGCTTGCGCTCAAAGAGTATATCCGTGCGTGAGTTTAAGGAGCGATCGATCGACCGGCGCCACGGCCGGTGGCGCGATCTGCCGACGAAATAGCAGAGACTCGGCGAGGACGGTGGAGGCACCACCGTCGCAGGACGGCGAGCCTGTTTTCTTCGGGGGTTGTTCTCTCTCGTAGAAAAGGTCGCGAAACCGTAGTAGAGAGCCGTCGTCCTCCTCGTCGTGCGAACAAAGCTGCTCAAGTGCGTGTGTGCGTGCGTGCGTGCGTGCGTGTCTGCAAAAAGAAGTTCTTCTCTTCTCGAGAAGAAATTAACAAAGCAAACGGACCATTTTCTACTTCTTCCTTTTCCTCGTATATCTCTGTCATTTACACGGACCCACACGCGCACGCACACGCACAAGACTTAGACGTATCAATTCTACCTTGTCCAGATCCTTCGCACCCTGCCGCCTCTGTCACGTCGTCCTACGTCTGACTCGTCTTGCAAACTTCCTCGCGCTCGGATACGATTTCGGAGCATTTCGTGCGCGTTCTGTGACCAAAAGGAAGGTGTCTCGAACTAAATGAGAAAGTGGGGAAAAGGGGGTGGTGCGCGCGTGTGAGAAAGACCGATCTCGAGGATAGCGGACGTCTCGCGGCACGCCTTCCTCAGGAGTCACGGTAAATTTCAACGATTCCTTTTAACACGGCTCGATTAAGATATGTCGCTTCTTAAAGTGGACGCAAAACGTATTTAAACGAGTTTACGTCTCCATACGTTTAGGACACGATCCTATCGTTTCGTGTTCCCCCTTCGTCTTCTTACTTTCGCCGGGCGTTCGCGAACGCACGTAGGCGTCGATATACCTCGCTTATTCCCCTGACGTTTCTCTTCGTCTACAACGAGAGCGAACCACCTTTGATCCATCAGCGCCAATATCGATTGTTTCTTCGATGAAATTCATTTATCAGGCTCGAATGTCTGGTCGTCGCCCTCCTCCTCGCGAAGGGTTTTCTCCCTTGATAGTTGCTTACTTTTCGATTAGGCAAGATCCTCGAAAAAAAGAAACCCGATTCCTTTGGCATCGACGTCACACTTTCTTCGACGACCTAAGCTCTCCCTTAACTATTTCTCCTTTGTTCTTTCCCTTCGACTAGTATTATTACGAACATTAAAACCTGTATATTTATCGATTTATCTTTTCTCGCCTCTCTCTTCCCATCTATTTCTCTCTTTCTAGTTTTCATACTGTTCCGTTCTCATTTATTATTTTCAATACTCTCCAATACCTTTTGTCTAGGCTACAAACTTTCCGTCTATCTGTCCTATCTTTCTCGTGCTGTGACAACTCTCCGGCGAGAGAGAGAGAGAGAGAGAGAGAGAGAGAGAGAGAGAGAGAGAGAGAGAGAGAGAGAGAGAAGAGGAACAAAAGTGGCAACAATTCTAAAAGCCTCGAATAGAAGCCTACTTTCAACGATAAACTTGTCGACGTAAACATTATTGGTGAACGTCGACCAGAGTTTGAAAAGTGAACGCTTTTGACGTAAGAGACGAGTTTAGAAATAGTCGAATTACATTTTATCTTAGAGAGAGAGAGAGAGAGAGAGAGAGAGGAGGAGGATTTATGTGCTTCGAGATATCGCGTATCTGACATTTCCATGCATCTTTCGGTTCAGCGATCTTTCTTTCGAAGGGATCCAACTGAGAGAGCAATTAAGAAAATTTCATCAAGAGCTAACCTTTAAGAGGTTCTTGATCTTAGCTTTTCCGATAATACGGTACGTTCGTATTCGTACTCTGCATGTACGATCACACGAAGAAACGATCGATGATGAATTTTTAATGAGAACCATTCTTCGATCGTATTTACGCGAATAAAACGCTACGTTTTCTCGATATTCTTTCAAAGATACACGGCTGCTAGTCTCTATTCTATTGCTTCGAGTGGTTCGAGTAGTATAGTGCATGCAAATTAATAGAATTTCGTCGGTTTTCATACACCCATCTATATACCTTTACCCTACCATATATCGTACATTATATATATATGTGTACACCTATATACCTATACACATGTACAACAGGTAGATATAAGCGCCGCAAGTTATAGTTGCCACTTTAATGGCTTCCCCGTAGCATCCAATGATCGACGTATTTCCCTCTGCGCTATTATATATGTATCTATTTTCTCGAATATGCAAAGTTGACTATGCGCAGCGAGAGCCGTTGTTTACAAGGAAACCTTGTTAAGAAGTTTAGCCTGGTATATCTAGCGCGAGTGTGCCGTCTTTCGAGCTAATAAACTTACGGCTGTATCGTTGAAAGATGCCTGATCTTTCTCAAGAAATTGTAAAGAAATAGCGTTAAACGACTCCCCGCTGGAGCACGAATATGGTGCACGGCGTACAGACAGGAGGGGCCCGCTCACTGTTCGTTAGGACGAAAAATATATCATTATAGGGAGATTATATATATATATATATATATACACACACACACATATATCTACCTATATATAGCGAAAATATTTCCTCTAAAGATGATTATATAATAAATGCGACGGCTGGAGGAGGTGATTTATAAAAATGCGCTTGAAAGACCTCGAAAGGGTTAGGAATGGAACAGAGTCTATCTCTAATAATAGGCGACTTATCGAAAAGCGATAAGATGGGATATAATAAAAGGGGGATATTTCTGTGTTGTCTACGTAGGTACGTAGGTGGCTCGCGACGAGAATTGTCCGGGGTGAAGGAACTGGTGAGCTCGCGAAGGGTGCAGAAGAGACCGTCGGCGAACGCGGTGAGGTCGGATGGAGCCGGAGGAGGCTGCATCGTCGCCGGTACCGTCGGTGGAGGTAGCCTCGTTGGAGGAGCAGGAGCCCTGTTAGGTGCTTGCAGCGGTGGGACCGACGCTTTGGCCGAACTAACAATCGAGGAGCTGGCCTCGATTCCGGCCGGAAATCACACCTCAGCCAATCACACGGGTCATTCCACTCATCACAAGGTCAGCGAACCTCTAACCCCCGCGACCTCCCTCTTCCTTCTTCCTCCTTCCCTAGAGCAGGAGCATCGTGCCGATCGATATCCTACCCACCGAGACGCAACGTCCACCGACGATCCAGTCGAAAAATCATCGACTCCTTTCCTACTCTCAAAATCCTTTCGATGGATTTTCTTTTATTCTTCTGTTTTTTTTTTCTTTTTTTTCGTTTTTTCTTCGTTTCGTCTACCTAACGCGACTAATGATTTCTTAGAAAAGGGCTAAAGCCGAAGTAAAAGGGAAAAGAATAATCGGGCCGCGCGACGCGGCTCTTGAGTTATGTAGCCGGGTCACGACAGCTCGTCGTCGAACGAAATCGATATTTGCCAGGCGAAATCATAATCGTTCTTTTTCTTCCTTTTTACCTTTATACCATTTGTTTCGCTTTTTTCTTCCTTTTTTCTTCCTTCTCCAAATTTTTCTAACCGTATTAGCGCATACGCTAATAACGAGCGAATAAGGTGCTCGTCGATGCGATTTCTTTTCGCATCAGCCTGTAATAAAACGTGGTAGTAGTAGTATTTGACATCAGGTACGGTTGGTTAAAAGTGCCGGTATCGTAGCGTAAGCGCGATTATGGTGGGGGCTCGAGAAAAAAGGGGGTGGCGAGCGATGAATCGTCGAGCGTGCGCTCGCGCGCGTCCGCGCTCTCGGCAGTTACGTTAAAACGTTGCTCCCGTACGCGCCGTACGCGCATGCCGAACGCGAGACCCGTGAGTCATTCATTTTTCAAGCCCAAAATTTCACACGGCAGATACATGCACGTGTGTGTGTGTGTGTGTGTGTGTGTGTGTGTGCGTATAGACATACACCCGCGCACATACACGTATATATCGCATATTCGTATATTTGACCATCTATTCGCGCTTCCTCGGACCATTATGTCGCCTCTTTTTCGTTCGATCGAACGTTGAACCGAACCACACCGCAGTAACACTTTCGTCGTGCTAGTACGAAGAATACGAAAGACGTTTACGGACCTTCCAGACGATACGACGCCACTTTCATTGTCGATTCTAGGTGTCCCCCTCGAGACGGTTGGCCGTCGAGCGAACGAGTACTTTGCTATAATAATCGTTAAAATCGTTTGGAATTATCCTTGTCGTTATTATCGACCATCTATGCAGGGAAACTAGCGATAGGAGACCTACGGAGAAAGATCATGGTGAGTTCTTTTGCGATTACGATTGAGGTTCGTCTCAAAAGGTTTGAGATTTTATATTTAAGAAGAAAATGTTGTAAAATCGATCATCGACGTGACGGCGTCATAAAAGTAGGAGATTTTCTATTGAAATTCATCTAAAGGAACAATTTAAGCATCTTTTCGTGCGCTGATAATGATTAGAAAAAATAAATGTCGAAATTCGTAAAATCCAGGTGGAAAACCGAAGAGGGATCGCGCTAAAACCGCCGCCACGACCGCCTTTCCTACGAGCGTAAAGTTTTCTTCGTTTATTTTCACATCGGTGCCAGGGACGTAGTTCAAAGGTACTCGTCGTCTTGCGTTTATTGTTTCTCGACCGTCTTGGGAACCCATAAGATCGAGCCGACCGCATACCATAGCGACGTTGAACGAAATTCGTCGCTCCTAACTCGTTACTACGTGCGACCCCTTTTGTTTTCTCTCGATGAGAAAAAAAAGAAACGGGATGGTTTAAAATGGAAGATCGAAAACCTATTGTTTCTTTTTTTTTTCTTTTTTTTTTTTTTTACCGATTTTTTATTTATTACCGATTACCCGCGAGTTAAATGCTCTCTACTACAAAGATATTCGTTTAATTCTCGTTATCTATCCTATCTATATCGTGTGAGTCATCACACGATTCGTGGATTCACCTAAAGCGTGGGTTAACGAAAGCGAAACTCGTAGTTACGTGTAGAACGAAAAGGGAGGGAGGGTATCTACTGATCTACGCTTGATATTTGGCCACCCAACCTGACGAATCACGTCGAACCTACAGTATGTTTCCCTGTGCAACGTGTTCATCGTAGATGCAGAGTAGTAAATAATGAAGCAAGCACGCGCATGCTCGTCGCGCATAATACACGCACAAGCGTGTATTACCGCTTGAATCGAAATGAAATAATAAATTTTCGAGTAATTTGATAAATCAATAATATATGGATATTTATGTATAAAACAGAAGGTGCCGGGGGGCGGTGGCGTGATCGTGGGGGGTGGCGGTAGTTCGGCCACCCCCCAAGGCGCGCAACAGAGTAATAACCTGGTCTATCGTGTGGTGAGTTCGAGGCATCCCGGCAGTGGTCATCATCCTCACACGAAAAAATCCGATAGCTCCCAGCAGACCGAAAGTTCGGCGTTTAAGCATCAGCAACAACAGCAGGGATCCAATGGTTCGTCCAACAGCAGCTCCAACAGCCAACAATGGAGAAAGTATATAGAAGCTGGCGCAGCGAGAGACCGAGAGAGAGACAAGGAGGGCGCACCACCGAGCCCTAGTCCCTCCAGACGATCCCAGGTAACACCTGAGGGAATATTCTATTCTTCTTTACGGAAGGAGAAAGAATCCTCGTATGTGGAGCTCGGGATTATCTTCAGGATTTATCATTAGATTAGTTTTATCTCGAATTGGAAAATTGCAAAAAAAAAATAGACAATGATTGTTTTCCCAGTATGGCTAGTTCGCAGTATTGTAGTTCTTTTTTTTTTTTTTTTTTTTTAGGATAAACATCGGAAACAGACCATGGCCGAATATGCGAATGGCGAGAAAGCACAGAAAGTTTCCTCGGGAACGTCGACCGGTGGTAATAGCAGCAACAACAGCAGCAGCAACAAAGTAAGAGGAGTACCTCAGAGTTTCGGATACGTGAAACGACATAGTGCCGGCACCAGTCCTAGTCCGAACGGCGTTCAAAATGGTAGCAAAGATGCGGCAACGAGAACGGCTCAAGTCAGTGCGGTTCCGAGGACGAAGGTACGCCTCATCGTTGGCTCAGAATTGCTCTCGATTCAGAGAGGGAGAGGGAGAGAGAGAGAGAGAGAGAGAGAGAGATCCAATCTCGTTACGGCTCGTGCCTTTTCGCAGGTTAAAGTGTCCGGTGGCACTCAGACATGCACCACAGAACTACAGGCAAATTCATCGAATTCCAATCAAGGCCATCACTACAAAAGTTACAGCCTCACCGGACCGAGCGCCAGTCAACTATCTCAGTCCGTTCGAGATCGTCTGATGCTCGGTTCTCAGAGCCTTCCGAAGCCAGGAAGTCCCGAATTCACGGCTCTCTTTGCCGCAGCCCATCACCGTGAAAGAGGAGCTGGCGCAGGACCAGTCAGCGCCTCTTTCTCACCTCGCGTCCTTAAACCTTCCGACGGAAGCCTCAGCGATACTTGTAGCAACTACGCCGCTCCCGATCTTCCAGGTTACTACACTCCTAACAGTCCCTACGCCACATCCTGGATGAGGCACAGCAATACTTATACTCCCAGTGGACGTTCGCAAGGTACACATTTGCCGTCAAAAAACATTTAATTCAACATTAAATATAATTTGACACTACGTTACACACCTATCTGTATTAATCAATTTCTCTATGAAATGACTCTCTGTCCTATTAAATTAGTTCAATTAGAATTGTTATCGATATAATAACGAATACTCCTTGGCTCTCCTTCTAAACGATCGATTCGATGCTCGACCCACAGGTATGGGATTATGCGAAGCCGACAGCGTAGAATCTTTAGGATCGCATAGAGCGAGCTTAACGCATGCTCGTCTGCTGATGCATCAAAGGGACTCTACGGGATCCCCAGCTCCGCCGAGACTCAATAGGAGTAATTCGATTAGGTGAGCCAACAATTTTTCTCTCTCTAAGTCCACGCGTCCTATCTATTTCTTTCGTTATCTTTTATTATAGTCCGATCCTCTGATCGCTACTATCGATCATCTAGTTGCATGCATAGAATATAGCAAGATAAAAGTGATTTACGAAAGACCGGTCAGGTTATCTTACGTTTCACTTATTACGATATTTTCATGAATTATGATATATTATAATAATCGGTTCTTGGCTTTCTACGAATTATTCAATAATTATTGCCACGAAAGTTAATTGTTCGTTACGATGAAATAACGTTGAAATATTTGATACCGTTTTAGCCATCTACGGGACAGGACATTTCCAAGGTAGTGCGACTATCCAGTACATCATATACATTCGTCCGCCCTGCCTTCGGTGCATAACTTAATCCTCTCCTCATCTTGTGCGCGCTACTATCCTAGACACGAGTTTACAATGGTTTGCCGAGAAAAAAGAAAATATGTGTGCTCTTACCGAGAAAGGATTAAAAAATGCAGAATCACACACGTTGGATAGATTTATACGGATCGGACTACTTGCCTGCATCACTTCAAATAGCTTTGTCATTTTCATCTTAAATCTTAGTCCAAAATCGAATAATACTCTTTTGTACCTGTCTCTGTTTCGTCGAAAGTAAACATCGCCAAAGATATTCGTAGTGATCGACGGCAAGAGGTTCAGCTTACATAAGAGACTACACCTGCATCTAACAATGTATATATTATATAGATATTCGTATATCGTATATCGTATATCGTTTATCGTTTATCGTTTATCGTTTATCGTTTATCGTTTATCGTTTATCGTTTATCGTTTATCGAACGTAACACACGTCGATAAGTGCAGCGCATTAATGGCCGATTATTGTTAATCCGAGTAGTCTCGTCTTTTGTATCTCGTATTTGTGCCTCTGTTCTGCGCTTTTTGTGCGAACGCATGTATAAGCTTTCCCCGAGATCTCCACGGAAAGGTGAAAGAGAACGAGAGAGTGGGAGTGAGAGGGAGAGGGAGAGAGAGAAAGAGCCGATCGATCTTGGCTCACACGCGATTTGTGTAGATACTCACGATGGGTGCTCTCGAAGCAAAAAAAAACATTTTCATATCTAATCGCCTAGCTCCAGATGAAGGTAACGCTCAACTACATAGATATATTTCAGAGAAGTTGTTTTCCTTATGTGCAAAGCCCGATGCTATTAGCTATATGGTAACGTTGTGTATATATATGTATATATACACGTATGTATATGTATGTACATATATATACGTACGTAACGTAGTCAATTTTGGAGAAAGAGCTTCTTTATGTCAGCTGCATTATTGCGATCTCTTCACGAATTTCTTATTTTTCCTCCTTTTCTTTCTATTTCGTATGTATCTTACCTACATAATAGGTATATATATATATATATATATATATATATATACATACATATACACCTACGTGCGGGGAGTGCGAGGGAATAGATGCGAATACGAGGGTGGGAATTATTAACAGCAAGTTTCGTGGAAAAGTTAAAAGGTGGCACGACTTTATTTTCACAGATCCACTAAAAGCGAGAAAATGTATCCATCGATGCTAGCACGAGGGAGCGGTACGTCGTCGTCCGTTGGCGAAGAAGCCGGTATCGGGATGGGTATTGGCGTAGGCGTAGAACCATACTACAGTGTCCCAGTTGGCTCAGCGGGATGCACCGGTCAACATTGGTCTCAACCGACTTCCCCGACACCGACTCATACGTCCCGACAGCCACCTAATTTGTATCAACACGTACACAAAGACGACGATAGTTAGTGCCTTTGTATAGTTATTTCGAGACACCGGTCTCAAGTACCCGCTAAACCGTTTCTAAGTCCTTAATATTTGTTCAAAAGTGATATCGAATAAGGATAACTTGCTCAGTATAGTTTTTCATTTCAGTACATGGCTCCTCCGTATCCTTAGTGTCGACAGCGAGCAGTCTCTATAGTTCGGCGGAAGAAAAACAGGCACACGAATTGAGAAAGTTACGAAGAGAGCTACTGGACGCTCAAGAGAAGGTTCACTCGTTGACCAGCCAACTATCGACCAACGTGAGTTAATCTACTATTTGCCATGTGAACGGCCTTATCTCTCCGATTGGCTTCCGATAAGGATAATAATACACTAAAAAAAAAAAAAAAAAAAAAAGTCAAAGTCTACGAAGCTCTTCAGCATTAATATATTTTCTATATAGAAAATATATTACAGAAAAAAATGTAGGTGTATTTATAATGCGTATATATAAATGCACACGCATCGTGAGGCGAGTTAAGATTTCAGAGCTACTTTCTCGTTTCTTTCATTCGTATAACGCGACCACGCGAAAACACCCACACACGTTGACTCTTCCAACGTGCGCGCTCATTTTAACTCATATATATCGTTTAACAGTGCGATCTTTCGTAGCTTTTCTTTTTTTTTTTAATTCCTTCCCGGCGCGCAGCACATCAAGTTCAACGTGACTCCTTACCGCGTCCGTGTTACACCGACGACGAAGCGAGTTGCGTGCCAATCGTACACTCGCTCGAAAGGCTACTATTTTCTTTCTCTTTCGCCATTTCTAACTATTGAACCAACTATGTTCGTTGGTCTGTAACTATGTATGCGCGACAAGTCTCGTCCGCATCATCGTTATCCTTACCGATTCATTCATAATTACCAATTATATCTTGATCTTTAATCGTTCTTCTTATTCACGACGACAGCAATAAAGGAATTTATTGTCGTCGTCGTTATGATTATAAAGAATTGGATATAATTAAGGGCACATAATTAAGAGCGCGCGTTAAGCGCGTCGTTATAAAGTTTCTTTCCAGTCAAATAAAATATACCCATTGTATTTGCGCCCTTTTACACATCTATCACGCGAAATCCTTTGAAATGAATTTTTATATTTGCATTAATAATAAATTGATCCGAGCGACGGTAGTGTAAAGGTAGGAGCAATTCAAATAATGCCTAAACAGCCTATCTGGCTCTCGTACGGATGTAACCCAAACGGGATTGGCCGACGAAGTGACTCGTCGTAAGAGCGCAGAGGGACTGAGATTCGACCAATCGAGAAAGCCGTACGATCTTCCGCCGCGCCTGCCTGAATCGCCTTCGCGCCGATCGGTTTCTTTAGTTGGTCCCGTGCAACGCGACGCGTTCGTGCCGTTCTCGTTTCTTTCTAGGCGCCTTCTACGCGTTGCGTCTATCGCGACGCCATCCATTCTCCGCTACGACGTCTTACGACGATCCTTCTTCTCGAATATACGAGAGGAATACATAAGAAACGGAGAATCGTTTCGAGACGCGTGCGATACGTTATCTAAGACGTTTGGTGCTAGGTGAAAAAGAAACGTGTGTGCTATACGGTTCCTCGATAATCCATCCTGGATTAGCAGTGTACCGAAAGGAAAGACAAACGATCTCTATCCGTAACGTGTGAAATCGTTCGTCCGAGGCTCCCTTTCTATTAAACGGACGATTTTGTCCCCTTATCTTTACCCGTAATCCGTCCCGTTATCGAGCGTCAAAATCTAGGCGATAGGTACCCTAGATTAAGCTACACTATCTACTCTCTCGGTATATTTAAGGAAGAACTTTGACAAATTCGAATCTTGGATTCGAAAAGCAACGCGAGAACAAGTCTGTGCATTCCTTCCTTTCTCATAAAAAAGTCATATCTATCTTCCTATCGTATCGATAAAATTCGATGCGATATCGGTGAAAATAAAAGAAAGGTAAACGATGCTTTTCGATAAGGACTTTGATAATAAATCTCTTTGAGTACGATGAGTATCATTCGTTTCACAAACTCGTTTCAAAAACTATATAACCATTATCCGTAACCGAAAGTCCGTTCGAAGTTGTTTACGCTTAGACGCGTGCGAGATAGAAATCTTGTTCTTGTTTTCAACGGACGCGAGAGGGTTGCTTGGCCGTACGTCATTACGGATAATTAATCGTGCTCTCTTTAATTATGAGAATAAAATCGGGTAAAAACACAAATTCGTTTCTTCCAAGAGACGAAATCGACTAATGAAATCTTGATTGGACGAAGAAGCTCAACTATAGGGTTTCTTACGAGGGGGTTCTAAGAGGAAGAAGAAGAAGAAGAAGAAGAAGAAGAAGATAGAACCGCGTTTTCCACTACCACCTCTCTATTATTCCTCTCCATTTTCTCGACCACTATATCCGGAGATTTTTCTCGCGTTTTTTTTTTCGCGTTTCCATATCTCTTCTCGAGAAGCAACGACGAGCGCCCGCCATCCGTCACTTCGACAAGCCTATAGTATATATTGCTTCTTGTCATCGAGGATGGCCGATGATCTTTCTCATTGCGATAGAGAACGGCGGGAAGGAGAATATCTTCTTTTTTCACAATGTCGGCTGATTTACGATTCTTCGAAAAGAATTACGATCCTTCTCGGATAACAAATATTCTCAAAGTATAATGATTAGGCACCCACACGCATATAATCTATCATTTTCTTATGGTACATTAGAGACAATCTTCAAGTTCTTTTTTTTTCTCTCGTCTTAAGCTAATTCTCAAATAGATCGGAAGAGATTA
The DNA here is from genome assembly GCF_910589235.1 of Vespa crabro. NCBI lineage: Eukaryota > Metazoa > Arthropoda > Insecta > Hymenoptera > Vespidae > Vespa > Vespa crabro. Next base: position 84,799 of record NC_060955.1, read on the forward strand.
CATACGTATCATCGAAAGCGCATATATATTTTAATTATTCTTTTTCTAAAAGTTGCATATAATATTTAACAATTGAAAAGCAAATATTCCGTAAGGTTTAGTACACATTAGAGACGAATATCCGTTATCTCGAGTATTATTTTACTCAACTCTCTCACTCCGACGCCTCTCCCGAAAGCTCTCACCGTCGAAGGGATGCGCACCCGAGAGCCATGTGGACGTTTCCCTAGCGAGAAAGAGAGAGAGAGAGAGAGTCGCTTAAGAACGAGACAAGATTTACGGTTCCGTCTTACCCTTCGCTTTTACGGCCGTGTTCCTCTTCGAAGAAATTTCCCTTCTTCTTGGGAAAGACGCTTTTCTCTCGATGGTTAGTTAGTTTTGAAACCTTTAGAAAAAGAGGAAAATCGAGAACGAGCGGGTATCGGATAAACGCACCACATATAGCCACGTTTCCTTACGAAACGCATTTTCTTCCCTTTCTTTTTTTTTTTTTTTTCTTCTTCTTCAAGACCCGGATCCTGCGAGAAACTTTCGTGTCACGAGCACGTGCTTTCTTACTCCTTTGTTCGAGCTGGCACCCCCATCTTCTCTTCTTGCCCTTGTACTTACTTGCTCCCGATTTCTTGCGTCTATTCCTATTTCTACTTTTAAAGACGACACTCGTTCTTAATAATCGAAAGCTAAGAACGAAGAATGATTTTTTTTTTGTCCTCTCGGCGAGCCATCTTGGGCAAGACCTTAAACTTTTCTCTTATGGATCGAACGAGATGAATAAACAGAAAGGGCAAAAAGTCAGTGTCACAAGTTGACGATGACAACGATAATACGTAATGGCAATGATAATAACGATTCGCCGCTCGCGATGGATTTTAATTCTGGTAGGCAAACTTGCTTGCCGCGAGCAAAAGACAGAGACCCTCGGAGACACGACGAAGACTCCGGAGACATGATTGAGCTAACTATCCAGCCAATCCCGTGGTCTGTCTTATTAAAAGACACGCTGTTGTTTTGCCTTTTGTCTCTCCTTTTAATACCTCGCATTAAGCGTCCGCCTTTACTCGCCTTCTCCTAGAGTCGATCGTTCCTTTAGATAACGTATTTCGCTCATCCCGAAGATAAATGCGTTCGTCCGGCCTTGTCGTAATACCGTGTACATACGTTAAAACGATTTTTGTTTACGGAATTTATAGAAATTATTTAAATACACCTATCATATTTAACGGCTCATCCAAGTTTTTTCCCTTTTTTTTAATTGATCGTTAAACAGCTCATAGAGAATACGCCCAAAGTCATCCCGTTGATTCGATTGACCTAGTGCCTTGTAATACCCTACTCTAAGATTCTTTCAATTTATATTCGAGGATATTACGTGAGAACGGAAGAATTCCTTGCACGAGCACGTCACGTCATGAGGACGCTTTCAATTACGTTTAGAATGCAAAGAATCGCGAACGTGCACGAGAATATCATCGACGTCGTCGTCGTCGTCGTCGGCATCGTCATCCTCTTTTCCTTCGCCTTCGCCTTCGCCTTCGCCTTCACCTTCGTCGTCCATTTCGCATTCTTTACGCGACGTATTACGACGGAATAAACACAATTTTTTTTCCCCGTCGATGACGTCTTCCGGTAAAATCTTCATCTCCCTTTGCATCCGATCGATCTTGGAATGCAGTTTGAAAAATGTTTAGTCGAAAGTTGACTCACACACAGGCTGACTTGGCGCGTAGCGTGAAAAACGTCGATGCGTACGCGTGCTCGTAGAAAAGGCAACGAATAGATATCATTTTCTGATACTTTTCCAGTACGGTGCACGTGGAAGAGGGATTTAAATTGCTGTTAATTAGCGAGGTGCGCCAAGCATTCTCGTCTATATCAGACGCGGAGAAAGGTCTTAGTTTCGACTCTCTTTCTCTCTCTCTCTCTCTCTCTCTCTCTCTCGTTTTATATACTATACGTATACGTACTTATGTAGGATCCACGTAGAGTCTATGTAGTACGATACGATATAGAAAGCTCGCATGTGCGATCTATATTCTCTTAATTTGACTCCTCGGCTTTAAAGAGACAACGCGTCTACTCGTACATACATATTAATGCGTATAGTACATAGATAAAGTCTCGCTTCTTCTCGTCGAAGGCGACGCACGCCATTAAATTCGCATTAAAAATGCGAACGCTTTGACTTGGAGTTGGCTAATCGTTAAATATAGACGCGCTACAATACGATTCTCTCTCTTTCTCTCTTTATACTCGTTCGTTAGTTGAAAAAAAAACGCAGCAGACACCAAGTCTCATTGCTAATCGGCCGAAAGACAGATAATCGACTTGGAAAAGTAGATTCCATATCGAAGACCTCGTCTCGATGACCTTTTTACGAAATACCCCATTTGAATAGATTCGTACGGACTCATCTTTCAGCGCGTAATAAACTGCGAATTCGCGCAAAGTAACGTTCGAATTTCTATACGACGCGTAAAATTTTTTTACTACCGGAATGTATCTCGTTACTATCCGTTCTCTACCGTTTGCTTCCTTCTCTTCTTCTGTTTTCAACTGTTTTCTCGTCGGAGAAATGTATCCCTTGAATACGAAAGATACTTTGCCACTAGAATACATCAGCAAAATAGTTACTATCTTTAACAGGTAATAGACATATAGCCGCGCATGTTCGTGAAATATTGAAAGGACGAGACGGGACGAAGTCAGTGTGCGATGGATGCTTCTAATGAACTCGTTATGTTAATTGCCGTCGCGGGCAAAGAGATCGTTCTTTCGTAACGTAACTAAACGTATCTGCGAAGAATCGTAGATAATTATTTATCGATATTATCGATATATAATCGAATTTCATTCGAGGTAGGGAATAATTTCGCGACATACTTTTGACTTATTCCAAGTTCGGAGATGCGCTCGTCCGCCGCGCGTATCGAAACGTTCGAACGAAAAGAATATAAAGGTATAAAAGGGAAGACTCCGGACGATACCTCCTCTTTCAACCTTTATATACTCGTATTCCGAATGAGTCATGCATATGTACATGCCTCTATTGACGTTATTGGTTTTGTTAAACCGTGCACGCAACCCAGACGACGACGACGACGACACGTTGTGCGCCGCATCGTTCTGCCCGGACACAAGACGCGCACGTGCAACCGCAGCAGCGTGTAGTCCTTTCAAAATAGATACGAGCTGTATTCGCCGCGAACTTTTCTTCTCTTTTACAATATCTGCGTTCTCTCTTTCATCATTTTCCAATCGTTCCGTTCCACCGTTAACCGTTCTTACTATAAGCTTATGACGACGTATACGTTGTGGCTCTTCTCTTTCCTATTCGCGATACGATAGAATTGTTAGTTGTTGATATTGCCTATCTTTCAAAGGATACAAATCCGTTACAGATCCGTGAGAAAAAGGGCGTTCGATTGACGTATCGATGGCAAAACTATAAACGATAGAAATGAACGCGGATAGCCGAGGGAAGAGATCTTTCAGATCGGGCAGTTGCCAAAAGTAGTGGTCGATGCACCAAAGTACACGGCAGGTGCGTCAAATGATGGAGTTGGTAGGAGAATCTTTGGTGTCGTTGCACCTTCGGTGCGATCGCACCTTGCGCGCTCCATCGCCTTACTATACATATATAGGACCTATCCTTATCGTTCTCTTCTGTGCTAGAAGGGCAACTTCGAATCGCCGAAAACGAAATTATTAGTTTCGATATTTATCGGTAAAAGTCGTTAAAATTTGCCTATAATAAAATTTCATCCGACGAGCCATAGTAGCCATAGTACGGCAGATGGCTTTAATCATTCTCTTTCGATCTTACGCACCAAGCACGGACGGGACGAGTCGTCTTTATCATCGGCGTTGCGCGCCTACGGCCGTTCACGCTATACGCGAGCCACTCGACGAGGATCGATTTGGGTCAGGGAGTCTTGTTATATCCAAGACCTCTATCCTATTACAATTTTAATGGAATACTTGGAATTAGTCCGCGTTGAGTTCTAGACCAAAGGAGATAGGACGAGTGTAGACCAAACGGAAAGGAAGGAATGATAAGAGATAGATTTTTAATCGATCGTACGTTCAGAAGAACGTGCAATAATACGCAATACGTAATACGTACCTACTCCGTCTTGCGTATTATTTCTTGCCTATTATTACGATAGATCCCATCGTTCGGACGAGCTGTGTCTCACGAAGGACGAGAATACGAACGTATTTTTCATTAGCATCGAGTACAAGAAGATTAGGAGGAAATTATGATAAGGACTTTACTAAGGTGGACTCTCGAACGATCTCGATCCGTCGACGATGGATTTGAAGGTATGTTCGCGAAGGTATGTTCACGACGGTTACGCGACTATAAGGTCACGTGGTCGGAACAGACCACGTCCTATTAACGATTCGGAGGACGCGGAAGTGAACGGCGATGGTGATCCTTACTCTTTAGGCTCGCGCCTTCGTATTTCGGGTAAGAATTTAACCGACGACGATGTCCATCGAACCTCGGACCCTGTTCGTTGGGTGAACAATGGAAAGACGATTCTCGAGACTTACGGGACTTTGCGCGTCGCATCGAAGAAGAACGATACGACGAGGGGTACGGTTATGAAAACCTTCCGCAGGATATCCCAGGATCGAGAAACTTTGATCAATCAGAATGGTGGACGGAAGGAGCCTCGAAATGTACGAAGAAGTCGTTCCTGCGTGATCGTCGATGAGAAGAGGTGCAGCAAGAGCGATAATAAAGGATTCGTCGATAGAGCGGAGGAATACGTTGATAGGGAGCGAACGTTGAGAACGTTTTCTCCTATCGACGATAGATCGGCTAGGCGCGTTATCGTACGACAGAACGCCCTTCCAAGATCGAAGATCGTCCAAACCGGCCTGAAAAGATCCGCCGCCGTTGTAGCCGATCGGAAGCCCGAGTCGCGTCTTTTAGAGGCAAGACCCGACTTCGTAGGGATGGGTTTGCTCGATAAGGATGATACCGAGGGGAGCGAACCCATCTATGCCCTGCCTAACAACGCTTCCTCCTCTCGGACCAGACGCGATCGTCGAGCCGTCGTTGTAGATGGAAATTACGTTCAGAGCGGAGACCTATATCGTACCACCATAAAATACATCGAAGACGTTAATAAGAATATAGCCGGGATCGATAAGAGTTGCGAGGTATCGGACAAGTCGAGCCGCACGAGTTACGGGGTGATCAACAAGACGGCGAGGAACGAGACGCTCCTTTGTTTGTCCGACGATCTCTCTGGTTACCTTAGGAACAGGGGTGGTATGGTACCTATGCCACCGATCTCTCCGAATTTTGCCGAGAATTTCGCCGAGAATTTCGTCGAGAAGAACGAGCCGTTCCGCCGCGACAGGCGAAGCCTCGAGACAACGAAATCTATACGGCACACCTCCTCGGGTACACGTAGGAAGATACCGCCCAGTCCCTCGGTCAGATCCTCCTCTTTGTCGAGTACCTCGAGACACTCGACCGGATCTACTACGACGTCCTCGACCAAGTCTACGGACTCCCTTCATGCCATAGACGAGGCCCCGACGAGAAACGAGAAACGAGCCCCCCCTCTTCCTAGCGAATCAGCATCGGACGGCATCGAGTCGAAGGACGACGAAATCTCGTCGAACGAGGACGATCGTTCCTTCGAGATCTCTCGGTGTCCACCTTGTCAAAATAATCTATCGCCGAACGCATCTGGTAATCTGGAAAAGAGGAAAAATCCTGATCGATTTAACGTGCTCGATTTTAATGGAAAGGCGGCTCGCTCGTATTTCTACGCTCGGGACGACGGCCTCGCGGCGACGAACTTCGACGAGAACAAATACGGAACTCTACCGTATAGAAGATCGAAGGAGAGAACGAACGGTAGATCTCTTCACAAATCCACCGAAGATGTACTCGATAGGACGTTTCGCGAAAAGATCGAGCCCTCTTTCAGAGCCTGCTCAAGCAGTATCGACGTCAGCGACGGATCTTACTTTACGAGAGATTCTCTATATCCGATCGATGCCACCGACGTCATTCTCAGAGGGCAACTCGAGAGATCGCGTCTGAATCTGTCCGCGGTTGATACCGCGTTTTCGCCAACGATCCTCCCACTTAATCCACCACGGACCAGGCACGATTCTTTCAAATTGGACCATAACGAGGATGAGTCTGGAAAGTATCGGCACGCACTTTTCGCCACCTTGCCGAGAAGAGGAAGCGTATCCAGGGATCAGGTTTCCAATGACTCTCCCAGGCGTCTATCCGGGAACGTGACGTTGCTCGAACCGCTTTACGAGCACGCCGTTAGCGATCCGGTTAAGCCACGGAGTACGGATAACGTGATACCCTGGTGGGAACTTGCCACGAGGAAGTACAGACACCGGAGTTGTCCTTCTCTTCAGGTAAACGAGAAAATGACCCATTTCTATTCGATCGCTATTCGATTAAACGGCCCTGATGGATAATACTAGGACTTTAAATAACGGTAAATAGAATAGAATATCTTTCAATGCTTCCGATCGCCAAGGAATAATTATGGAATTATCGATTTGACTTGAAAATAAAAATATGAGCTCTTTGAAGCCGTCGAGCGGATAACTCAAATGCGTTTGCCATATATGAACGATATATCTCTACCGGTTCTCGTTTCGAATTTTCCCCCGTCCGAAGGGACTTGCCTTATTATGTAGTCTATTCTGAGAAAAACTTTAGATCCAAATCGTGAAGGGCGCCTTAAGACCCTTCGCGATCTCACGGATTGTCCTTCGGAAGGACGTGTAAAAAAGAACTTTTACCCAGCTATTTCTAAGAGGGATCCTCCTTTCCTAACACGGGCACATTATCTGCATATATGTCTACTTGCATTTTCTTTTTTTTTCTTTTCTTTTCTTTTAGAGATCTTGCGTATCTATACGCGTTGTCCCAATTGCATTCTTTTTGTCGACGCTGAAATATCACTTCCTGCGGATAGTTTCCCCGGCGTGATCCTACGTACACGAGAGCGAGCCCCCATGACGTGTATAGCGCTATGAAGGAGAACTCGTACGGTTGCGTCTGATTGGGACTTAGCAGCAGCGAGTAATCTTGTATGTCTTGGCACGGCTCGTAACGCTTCAAGGAATATGCCTCATGTTCGCCTCACGATACGTCCTCTCCGTACGGCATAAAAATTTCTTTTAAAAATCCGAGCGAAATATTGATTCGCCTATCTAATGAAACATTGATAAAAGATCAATACGTATTTTCGTAAAAGTGTTTTGTCGCCTTTCTTCATCGTACATCGAAGCCAAACTGAAATCTCAAAGACTCGCGTTCGAGGTTAATCCCGTAAACGATGCGCGCTCCTCGTTTCTTTTCGCCCCTCGCTCTGTACGAGCTCTCGCTACGTTTTAGATGCGAACAAGGCGTCTCACTATGCACCGCCATTCGTTTTGCTCCTATCATCGGCATCTACCGTTTTTGCCGAAGGTTTCCGGTCCAGTTTTTAGTACTATTCGACGACTCGCTCGCGGCTTTCATTAAGCTCCGTATACAATAAGGCAACACACAACGATTCCTCCCCTCCCCCCTCCCCTCCCCCCCCCCCGAGATCTTGTGAACGCGATAAGCGTTCGTAAGCGAATCTCGAAGCGCATAAAAATCTATCACTTTTTTCTTACAAAAGTCGACAAACGTTCTTTTGTAAAATCTAATCTAATCTAATCTCAGGTAGTCTACTTTTAATAACACGTTGAAGTCTTACCTGTGCGCGAATTATTTGTAATTTTTTTTCAAAAAGTCAACTTTCACTTTTGTCAAAGTCTATGGAGATTTTAAAATAATGATTTTAGTCATTTAATAACTTTTCTATTCCATTAGATGTTATTATAATTACATACGTATACCGTATTATATGCGCGCACAATCACGCACGCACACGCCAATTTGCAATTGTTTCTTTTACCGTTTTTACGTCTCGTCGTATCGCCGTCGATCATTGACGATCAATGGCAATGACAATGGCCGTTTCCTCTTTTCCAAGGCTGTGCGTGCGTAAAATATCGTAGCTTATTATTATTATAGTCAGCGAGTATAGTACGCACCAATGTATGCAGGTCGACGACGGTCCTACGCCTGGGATTTTCTATCGCCACGAGGTAGTAAGATAAGGAATAAAATTGAAATAGGCTTATTTTTGTCAGCTTATATTAATAGCAATATATAAAAGTATAGTAATAGAAAAGTCATGACATAATAAACGTCTAGACACGACAGACGAATGAAAACATACTTTAAATCGATAATGATTAATTGTTTTGTTTTAGGCACATGTCGTGTCCGCCTTCGAACAATCCCTATCGAACATGACGCAACGATTGCAGCAACTCACGGCAACGGCTGAAAAAAAGGTAAGCATCGGTAAATGATCGGTAAATTTCCGTACAACCTTTGCTTATCTATAATATAAGGTTTCTAATTCGTCGACGAATTTCACCAAAGACAAAACACGCTCGATATCCGAACGCAATTCTAATGTCAAAGATGCCAGACGTAAAAATTTCAAAGTTGTTGTCGTCGTGGTAATACCGAGAAAAAGTATGAAATTTGGCGCATCTTCGGTGATGCGTTCGTCAAAATGTTAATAATGAAAGGTTGCAACCTCCTTGCAACCTTGGACATAATATCTATGTCGATAGCTCGTTGAACGTTAAGTAACCTTTATAAATCTCATTCCCAATGATGCGCTATTAAAATTGAAAAGTCACGCCGGGTAATTAATTCGCACCGAGTAGAAAGAAAAAGGAAATAAGAAGGAAAGAATTCCAAAGAAAAAAAGAAAAATCGCAAATTACGATGTTTCGACGGTCGATTAACCGAATCGTCGAATGATCGAATGATGGACCTTAAAGTGCCGCGTTTTAACGCGATCAGCAAAAAATCAAACGCGTTATCCGCGAATAAAAATTCAACTCCGACATCGTCGTCTTCGTTCAAATCGAAAGGATTGATATTGAAAAACAATGGTAGAACGGCGGTCGAAAAGTCTAACAAGGTGGTGTCGGGTAATAAGGAGTCGCGATCGAGCAAGTCAAAGAACTCGAAAAAATTCGAAAACGACAGGACGTGTTACGAAAAGCGTATTACGACGGCCGTCGAGAATTCGTCGCAAAAAATCTTCCAAGAGGAGGATAATAATTTAAGAACGAAGAAGAATTTGATTCCTAATATAGTACCAAAGACTTTCTATCGAAATATCAATGTCGGGGAATCGTCGACGATAAGAAAGAAGCCGACGGCAAAGGAACTCGACAAATCGGACAAACTCATCGGTCAGGAAGCGAGTTCCAAATCGATGAGACAATTGTTTAGCATAGCCGATTCTTGGAGTAGCGATTCCGTAATTAGTCATTCGGATAGTTGCACCTGTTGTCACAATAAGGAAGCCTCTTCCGTTCGCGGAACGAACGGCGGTATCGCGGATAAGGGATAATTAAGATGATTCGATAAAACGATAGTTGATCGTTTAAGTTCATAAAGTGAAAACTTGTTTTATTTTTGTCCGTTCCTGATTTGCCTCTTGTATAGGATTCCGAATTACAAGAGTTACGTGAAACGATCGAGAGGCTTCGAAAGCAAAGCGCGGAGGCTGGATTGAACAACGGGGGATCAGGCAACAATGGTCGTCGGCATACTCTCGGTGATTCGGATTCCGGCAATACAGGATGCACTGGCGGCGGCGGCGGTGGCGGCGGCGGCGGCGGTAATGGGGGACATCATCAAGGTGCATCGATGGCGAGACAGCTGTCGGCGGACAGCGTCACTTCTCTCAACTCCCTGAGCAGCGCTTGTTCCGCGAGTAGTAGCCATCAGAAGAAGAAGGGTTGGTTGCGTAGCTCCTTTTCGAAAGCATTCTCCAGATCGCGAAAGAACAGGCATGGTTCCGTTTCCGATGCCGAGGATTGTAAGGACGGTGCCAGCGGAGAATTGAGCGTCCCAAATAGTCCGAGATTACCGACGGCCTCGAAACACGAAAGCGCAAGGAATCAAAGTGCCGGAGCAAGGAGCAACGGACAAAAATCACCGGAGCCTGAAAATCCTCTGACCGGTAGCAAGAGTAGCTCGGCTCTATATAAGAAGGAGGACGAGGACGTGGACGAATTGAAGAAACAACTCAGGGAAAAGGATCTCGTTCTCACGGATATCAGATTGGAGGCACTCTCCTCGGCCCATCAATTGGAATCGTTGAAGGACACGGTCATCAAGATGAGAGTAAGTTATCTTCGAGCTTGGCGAGAAATCGCTCGCGATCATTTATATCAATCGATGATTGTGTCCTTTCTACAGAACGAAATGCTCAATCTGAAGCAAAACAACGAACGCCTGCAGCGGCTGGTAACTTCGAAATCTCTTACGTCCTCTCAGTCGTCTCTTCCGAGCGATCCCGATAGGCGTTTCAGCATGACGGAGGTGGCCTCGAGCGTTGCTGCCCTTTCGAACGGCGATAGCAGTTCGACTGCCGATCAATTGGAAGATCTCAACGTGCCCGAACATTCGGTCGTACCATCGGCGACTTCGGGTACGAGCGGCGAGCCGGCGTTAGACCACGACACCGACGGAAAGAGAATTAACGTTGCCGTCTATCTCGGGAGCGAAAAAAATTTCAATTACAATCTAATATCGGGTAATAATTCGGACAGCGGCATCATCGGTGAGCCTCCACATTGCATTATCGCGAACGTTTGCATCAGTAACAAAACGAGCTGGGATGCTCTGGACTCGATCGTACGACGATGCTTCAAGGAATACGTATCGAGGGTCGATCCCGTCACGAATCTGGGTCTCGGCATTGACTGTGTCGCCGCTTATCATCTCGGCGAAGCTTCGAGGTTAGATAAATCTCTTTCGTTTCGTCGTTCTATTAAGCAAACAGAACTGTCTCGAAGCGATTTTATAATCTACTAAGTACACATGCACATGCACGCACGCACGCACGCACGCACGCACGCACACACACACACACACACACATATATGTCGTTCCTTTCAACAGATGTACGACGGATTCTCAGCACCCGGAATTACTACCGTGCGGTTATCTGATAGGACACGTGAAAACTATTTATCTGGTGCTCTCGGGTTACTCCTGGCTCGCGATTGACACTCTGATACCACGCTCTATCGTTCAACGACTAATATCCCTGTTAACGGAACATCGCAGAGTCATCCTTTGCGGACCTAGCGGTACAGGAAAAAGTTACTTGGCAGGAAAACTGGCTCACGCTCTCGTGGACGCCGATACGGACTCGAAAGACGCGGCTGCCGTGGCCACCTTCATAGTTGATCACAAGTCGAGTAAAGAACTCAAGCAATATCTCGCTCATATCGCCGAAAGATGCGACTCTAATGCGGCCGACGAATTGCCGAGAGTGATAATCTTGGAGAATCTTCAACATGCCGCCTCTCTCGGTGAACTTTTCAGTGGTCTTCTCGGTACAAGACACTCGTCCTGTCCCGCGATTATTGGAACCATGAGTCAGGCTACTTGCAGCACCACGAATCTTCAATTACATCATAACTTTAGGTAAACGAAACGCAAAAGCTTCTCATATATCAAATCGTCTTATTTCTCTGGAAATAATAAGGAGTTTATGCATATTAATTATGCGCAAATCTACTTAGGTGGGTACTGTGCGCCAATCACATGGAACCGGTTAAGGGATTTTTGGGCCGTTACCTCAGGCGTAAGCTATTAGAACACGAATTACGTGAATCGGGTGGCACGAGAAACGCAGAAATGGCAGCTGTCGTGGAATGGCTCCCACGCGTCTGGCTACATCTTAATAAGTTCCTAGAAACGCACAGCAGTTCCGACGTAACGATAGGTAAGATCGCTACTTATAGAATCAATATTAATTAATTAATTTCATTGTTATCACGAGAGACGCGAACTTTCTTCTTTTTAGGCCCTCGACTTTTTCTCTCTTGCCCCATGGAAGTGGCAGGTTCTCAAGTTTGGTTCACGGATTTGTGGAACTATTCTGTAATACCGTATCTGGTTGAGGCTGTCAGGGAAGGCCTAACGTTATATGGAAGGCGAGCAAGCGGAAGTGGAAATGGCGAATCCACATGGGAAGATCCTGCACAATTCATTACCTCCAGTTATCCGTGGATCTCTACGCACGCCGTACACGATGGTAGCGACGCTCTTCTTCGGTTAAGACCCGAGGACGTTGGTTACGACGTCGTTACCTCGGGACATACCTCGGGCGTAGGTGCGTCCAGCGTAAAGAGCCTCGGCAGTACACACAGCGACACCGAAGGAGATCCTCTTGTTTGTATTAGCGAAAGGCTTTACGCGATACCATCATCCTTCCTATTACAAATGCCTCCTTTTTTTTCTCTCTTTTACAGTTGAACATGCTGATGAGACTTCAGGAAGCCGCCAATTATTCGAGTCCCCATAGCAATGACAGCGATTCCGTCACTTCGCTCGATTCGTCTCATACTCGACATTCGGAGGATCTCAGTTCTTCGACGTCATCGTCGAGAGGCGTAGAATCCGCGCTCTGAAATAAAAAATACGACTCGAGAATATCGTTTAGGCCGGAGAACGTTTAGGAAAGCATCGTAACAAGATGATTATGAAATTATCGAGATAATTGTAGGTCAAGTAATAATCAAGTATAGAACAAGACCCCGGAAGGTGAGCGATGGGTGGGCGATGGCTGAGCGATGGGTGAGCGATGGGTGGGCGATGGGTGAGCGATGGGTGAGCGATGGGTGAGCGATAAGTGAGCTACGTGATTGCAAAAGTTTTTTCTACGAAAAAAGTGCCGCATAACGTATCCCGATGCGGCACACATTTCCAACGTGAAAATTAATAATGTTAATTAATGTATAATCATACCAATATTATTATATATTCTCGGCCATCCAATAACTGTGTATGATACGACTATCGTGCAGGGACTTTCAATTCCCTTTTTCTTCTTTTAATTTCTCTTTCTTTCCTTTCGATCTTTTTTCATTCTTCCAAGTAACTAAATTTAAATTTTGCATGCAAAATAATGTCTCATATACATTTAAAAACATCTCTAGTACCTATGGTTGGCCTATATCTAAGTTCTACGTGCATCGAGCACTTTGGTGTGATATTTAATTGAATAAGTATAAATGACAAATATAAGGAGATAATTCCGTGGGATTTTTTCTCTCTCTCTCTCTGTCTCTCTCTCTCTCTCTCTCTCTCTCTCTCTCTCTCTCTCTCTCTCTCTCTGTCTCGAATAGAGATGAATCGTACGGAAATAAATCGTACCGTCTCCATGCAATAATCAATGCTGCCGTTACCGAAGTACGAATTTCTTTTGAACGAATGCATTTCTATGATCGATTTGTTATACGTGAGAGTCGTGCAAGTAAAGCCTATAAAGAAAAAAAGTGATATACTCAAAAGTTTTGCTGGTATACAGTATTATCATAGAACGTAGAAATATGGACTAAGCGAAGATGTAGGAATGGCAGAGTCTGGCTATTCCACTCGTCCACTATTTTCAGGTAATCTATAATCTATGTTTTCTTAGACGGATCTCATGGACGGATGGTTCGATGCAGCATATATGTATTTGTTTCGCACTCGAGAACGCGAAGCAATTCGAGATAATCGTGCGCGCGAGGATAGTCTATTTATACATACTTTGCTACGAAAGCTCTATTTAATTATAAAAAAAAAAAACAAAAAAATGTTACTATATATAATATACACACGTACGTCTCGGGTATACGCATACGTACACGTACACATACACGCATGCGCCTGACATATACATATACACGATGCATACGCGAATGATGGCGCTAAACATGTATTATGAACAAAAACTGAATAATTATTCGATAAGATATGTGAGTAATTCTGGTCATGTAATGTTGTAAATAAAGTATATAAGGGTTATATTGTGCGACGACGTTGCGAGGGAAGGAGCTAATGTGGAAACTTGACTCAAAGTTTGGTATCATAAGCTTACGAGGAAAGTCTTGTGGTAACTGAAAGTAAGGTAGTCAAATGCTGCAACATTACGCTGACTTGTAGCTTGTTTCGCTCCCACAAGTTTCTCTTTACTGCAAATCCCGACAAGTACCACGAGTTACATTCGCTATACATATTGTACATGTTATCGAACTGAGAATATTCTCAGATCCCAATCTGTGACACGAACTTTAAAGTATGTTAACGATTATACAATCGTATTAACAGGTTTTTTACGTTTGTACCGTATTTATACGCTGTACGGCGCTACATTCAAAATTTATCCAAATAATGGTAATTATTGTGACATAAAATAAACCACATTAAACTCTAATCTTCTAGCATTAAATCATTTTACACATCATTCAAAACAATTGTTTCTTCGTCGATTAAAATATCTTGCGTAAAATACAACATACAAAACAATGCACCATACATACGTGTGTGTGTGTGTGTGTGTGTGTGTGTGTGTGTATGTGCGCGCGCATAACTATCAAATTTATTATACATAGCTGCTGCAAGATTCTTCTACTATTTCAAATCAAACTCTAATATCATAAGTAATTAATCAGATAATTAATCTATAAAACATGTTATTTCTTAGTTCATACTACCGATGATCTAGAATTACATTAGAAACATATCTCTTATTCTTTACACAGTATTCAACGACAGCATAAATGGTAAGAAGCCTTCTATCCATAGCACTAAGATGTGCATCTGAAATAAGCGGAAGAACATCGGCCATTATCGTCTCACGAGCAATAAGCTTTTCCAATGACAAACTCAGAGTACCACCAGTGAACATCTTTAAACGATCCCATGTAGTTTTATGTATTCTAAAATAAAAAATGTTAAAATTCATTTGCAAACCTCAATACAATCATATTATGTCAAAAAATTCTTATACGTACATGCAACACTGATAAAGCGGTGCTAAAATGTCAAGATGATCAACGTCCGGATTACCAAGACTCTTCCCATTGTCTATCAATAATACAGCAGGATTGTGAAAATTGTTTTGCGCCAATTCATAATGATGCCGATCACCATTATCCATTAAAAAGTCAAAAACTGCTGTATCTATCAAATCCAATAGCCTACTTGAAAATTGTGGTGAATATGCTTTAGATTCTTTGACCTTGTGTAAAAATATAGATATCATCGTTTAGAATGAATTTATCTCCGTAGGACTGGGTGAACGTAGATCTATCGTTTGTGTACGTAGAAATATATGATGTATAATCGAAATTCACCTTCTCGCAATAATTATCATCGATCTCCCAAGGTGCAAGCTTTTTTTTCTTATACGTTCTCTGCCATGGATGTCGATGTTTTACGAGATGCAAGTAACGTGGTAACCAAAATATCAATGCACCTTCTAAGACATCACCTATCCCACAAACTGGATCGGTGGAAGAACAGTAATGACAAACACCATACAAGCACGTATCATTACCCTCCTGATACATAGTAGTATATAATTCCGGTGTTGCATGCTTGCGAATCTCATTGTTAAGATCAACTGAAATACGTAACGAATTAGCAATCATTAGCCCAACCGTTCTTTACCAGATTGACATTATAGAAATATATAAGATTTTATTTATCATACGTTTTCGAATAACGGCCAGGGGTACCCTTCGTAAAGCAAGTAACGAAGATAAATGAAATGCTACGATTTCTGCATTATGACGATCTTTTCCATAATAAACCGGTCCACGAATAACTGTATCTCTAGAGTACCATTGCGGTTTAAATACAGCTTTTGCACCATTCTCCAATGTCAGCATAAGTTTCAATTGTGTACCAAGGACAGCATTGTCGGCATGTTTTACCTTTGCTTTCCTTAAAGCATCGAGTATAGTCCCTAATTCTGGAGCCGATGGCGGAATTAACTGGTGAGCATCAGGCCACTATACACACGACGTTACGTGTGAATTATCAGCATCCAATATCTTTATACATGAAAAATTATCGTAAACGTAATGTTAAGCTATTGACAATAAATATTATGACAAATAGAACTAACATTGTTATTAGGGATACTCCATATATCCTCGTGCGCATTGTTCATAACCTTCAATTCGGACAATAGCCGTTCGAGTACGATCAAATAACTCGTATTCTGTTTAAAATACTTTGAAGGTAATATTTCTATCTCCTCTTTAATTCTTTCGTTGATACCTTGACCGACGGATTTTTGAAAATTTCTGCCATTCTCATTTCTGCGCAAAGACGACGCAGAATGCCCTAGAAGATAATTTTCCTCGATCAAAGGTAAATTTTTGAATTGCGACTTTTGTGAAGAATTCTCTACGATTATGCGAATAAAATAAATGTTTGCAGTAATCACAAGAATCAAAAGGGCGCCTAGGGCAAGTAGGGCACAACGTCGGCCGATCATCTGCAAAAAAAAGAAAAAAGAAAAAAAAAAAAAAAAGAAAAACGATTAGAAAAATTTTATGCCTATGTTTTCAATTTTCTTGGATGATATCTTGATACACGATATATCCAACTTCTACAATTCATTTTTCTTTCGTTAATATTTACCATTAAAGAAGCAGAGAATCTTCGATAAAATTTATAAAGATTCTGCTGATATATAACGAAGCAAAAATGATTTTTTATCAAAGATTTGTATATAAATTTTATTCATTTTATTAATAAATTTCATATTGTTAACATGATAATAGAGGCATTGCAGTACTATTACGTGATGATATCTTTTAAGAAATAATTTTTGAAAGGATTAAAATTAATATACTTAATAAAGCAAAAAAAAGTGATTGAAAAGAAAATCGATGACATACCTTTAATCCTTGAGATATCGAAATTAAATTCAGCTATCCCATGGGAGGAGACTCCTAGGGTGAAATATTTATTAAAGAAATTCTTTTTAATGAAATGATCGACTTGGCACAATACTGCAATGATTCACACCTATAGATAATTGATAAAATTCAATATTTGAAGAAACAAGACTGGCCATATTTGATTGTTTTCTTTTTCAATTACACTTTATCTTCATAAATATCAATACTTTTATGTAATTCTTGAAATGCTCTGCATTAACAAACGATGCCGCGAACAGTACTGCGATAACATCATATGATTATGCTTAATAAATAAAAAGTACGTCTTTCTTTTGTTCAAATAAAACTAAAGTATTTGTTATTATTTAGAATTACATGCGTATCAACGACACTTTATTGTATCAAAGCACTTGATTCACCGATATCACTTCTCGATAGGACATACTCCATTCGATACGTACGCCATTGTCATTATAGCCGTGTCAGTCCAATCAAATGAATTACTTATCTCACGACATATCGTTACTATTTAGGATATTAGATTGGAGTAACAATGATTTTGATATTATTAACATGCTTTTTTTTAACGAAAGCTTAATGAATTCTTTCAGACGTGCGCGCGCGTGTGTATATATATATATGTGTATATATATATATATATATATATATATATATATATATATATAGATGTATGTATGTACTCCGTGAATTGAATAAAAAGAACTGCTGAAAACGTAGGAAACACTTTTGTATGATTTGACATCGATTAATAAAACATATTATAGAAAAAGGTGCAAAATGAGGATATCATAAAAGATATTATAAATGAACGATTTAAATATTCGCAAATTGCAAAGCGTAAGTATTTTTAATGCAAACGAAAAGCTATTGGACGATCGATCATCGATGACTAACGTATTCCAAAAGTTGGTATTTACCATTATGTAGGTTTGAGCGCGACCCAAAGTGGCGCTACAGTAGCTACGTTCTTTTTACACGCTCGACATTAGAAAGTGGCATGTTCCTTGAGGAACCGTATTTTATATCCTAAAATATTAGAGGAAATCCGTTTGGTCCTTTGCTAGAAAAATGGTTCAAAAGAAGGTAAAAATATTTTGTCACCATAGAATGTTTATATTTTTTGCATCTCTCAAAGTTATTGAATTCTTTCATACAGTTAACCTTTTTTTACGCGTCCGATATAAGCAAACAAAATTATTCGTAAGAAAATATTTATATTCAATAGCACCAACAAGAATCTTTTTAAACAGATGAGAGATAAAGATCTTCGCATTGGAACAATTAATAAAATATATTTGTTTAATATAAAAATTCTAGCCAAAGAAGAAGGTAGGGAAGAAAGTAGCTGCTGCACCTCTAGCAGTGAAAAAAGTTGAAACGAAGAAAGTAACTAATCCTCTTTTCGAAAAACGTTCCCGAAATTTTGGTATCGGTAAGTTACATCTGTTATTATCTTTATAATACATATGGTAATCCTTATTACTTGAGTAATATTTAAATGCGCATTATATAGGTCAGGATATTCAACCTGCTCGTGATCTCAGTCGTTTTGTAAAATGGCCCAAATACATACGCATACAGAGACAAAGGGCTGTCCTTCAAAAGAGATTGAAAGTACCACCTCCGATCAATCAGTTCAGTCAAACTTTAGACAAACAAACAGGTATCATAACAGTATTTACATATGGACAAGTTTGATCATTATTATCAATATTCCGTTTATTAAGTTGGCATTAACGTTAGAAGGAAAAGTATTGAAAAATCGTTAAAAATCTCTTCTCATTATAAAAAAAAAAAAAAAAAAAAAAAAAAAAGCCAAACGAGTACAACGTTAAATAAAATTATAGCAACGCAGTTGTTCAAGATATTGGAGAAGTATCGGCCAGAGTCGGCGGCCATGAAAAAAATGAGACTAAAAGCTAGAGCGGAGCAGAAGGTTGCAAAAAAAGAAGACGTGCCCACCAAGAGGCCCAATGTATTACGCAGTGGAACCAATACCGTGACTACCCTTGTGGAACAAAAGAAAGCCCAATTGGTTGTTATTGCGCACGATGTAGATCCAATTGAGGTATGTTCAAACGTTAAATATATTTTCTATTATATGAGGCAGCAGTATGTATTAGTATGATGTAAGAATTTCTTCAGCTGATAATAAAACTGACACTGACGGTGTCAATTTTATTAGCAAGATGAAAAATGACTCTGAGAATTGATAATCCTTCATTTTTCTCCTTTCTGATATAACTTATTGATATGCTAAATGTTAATTTTCATTTGACAAGTAGATTGTACTTTTTCTACCCGCATTGTGCCGTAAAATGGGTGTTCCATATTGTATCGTAAAGGGCAAGGCAAGATTGGGACGTTTAGTCAGACGTAAAACCTGCACTGTCGTAGCTATTACGCAGGTATGTATATTTACGTTAGATAAATCCTATTATGCTATTTTATTCTGATAGAGTTTGTGTATGATGATTATAACAAAATAAAAGAGCCAATCCCATGAAAAATCATGATATAAAACAACTTAATATTCTGACATATTTTATTATGATGATAGCGCGGTAATAGATGAATCTAATTCTATCGCTCGTTTTAATTGTTCTATTGTTGTTTCTCAATAGGTCGACTCTGGTGATAGAGCGAATTTCTCCAAAATAGTAGAAGCCATCAAAACGAACTTCAATGATCGACAGGACGAGATTAGGCGTCACTGGGGAGGTGGCTTGTTAGGTAGCAAATCTGCTGCTCGAATAGCAAAACTGGAGAAAGCCAAGGCTAAAGAGCTTGCTCAGAAGCAAGGTTAATATATTTTTAATGCACATCCTGCTGTATTATAACATCGTATACAGACTAAAATAAGAAATAAATATTCAAAATGATTCATTTTCTTACTTTATTTCTTTCATACATTCTTTAGCGTTATTATTATTATCTCCACATACAGGTTAGTCATCACGCTTTTAACTTCTTCATCGAAATACCTTTGGAATTACTTTCATGTTCTCTTTTCGATGACCCTTCAGAAGTAATAACGTCATCTCTGTCGTTAATTTCTTCGAGATCAACGGATTCTTTCTCTAGTTTCTCCGCGCGTTTTCTTTTCTTACGTTTCTTTTTCTTCTTAGACGATGACCCGCTGTACCGGTCTTCATCGTTCTCTCGATTATCATTTTTTTCCTTTTCATTTAAACTTTCACATTGCGCTTCTTTGGACGTATCATACGTCCGAGGAATATACGCCGGCAAAGGAACATCAAAATTTCTTTTAAATAAAGCAACGAAGAAACCATTGCATAGATCTATTTGGGGTTTGGCATAAATGCATTTTTTCTCGCAACCGCTATCGTCTGAACTATAATTTATCCAATCCTTTTTAAGTAACCTTTCGATTGATACAAGCTCATAAGCATCTCCGACATTAGTCAGAATTTCATCTACTACATCTTCGTTTTCTTCTCGATTTATAGAACAGGTACTATAAATGACTCCTTTTACAGATGGAAAGTTCAATAGAGCATGTCGTAAAAGAAATACTTGAAATGCTTGTAAATTTTTTAAACGTCCTAGCTGATATTTACCATCCTTCTTACCCATTATTGGTCTATCAACAATGCCTGGATTGCCGAGTTAAACGATTACAAGTTGCACGTAAGTTTAGTTTTTTTTTTTTTTTTTTTCTTTTAAGACTTCGAAACACCCTTAAAAAGCTTAAAATTATTACCTGAACCGGAGCAACTGGGATCAACTAAAATATATTCAACGTTTGGACAATGACTTGGATAAATGCTCAAAGCATCGTTGTTCATAGTCCGAACACAGTGAGAATTAGTTGTTGTTAATAATTCGCATAGCGTTTGATATCTTCTCTTTTCAATTTCAATAGCATAAACGATTCTAATAACAGTGAATTATTATATGAACGACCCATTGCTATTTATGAATAACTGCAAATAAATAAAATCGATGCGTTAAATTATACCCCCGATTTTGTAATATGGCAGCCAAGTGCGAGCTTTTCATCCCTGGAGCTGCACACATATCCAGAACAACAGACCCAACCGGTGGATTTAGGAGGTATGATGGAAGACAACTTGCCTGAGATAAATATAAGAAGAAGTATACTATTAAGTTGTAGGATAATATGATTTAAAGAAGAAGAAGGAAAAAAAAAAGAAACAAGTAATACCTTATCTTGCAGTATCAGTTCTCCATTTTTGTAACTTGAATGATTAAAAAATAATGTACCATGCGGAAAAACAAGCAATTCGGGTATATGATAATCTTTAGTAAAATATGGTTTTGATAAATTTGAAATTAATTTCAAATAAGATGAATAATCTGTATATTCGAGTAATAAAGACCATCCTTCGTATTCGAAATTTTGTATAGCTTCGTTAACTGACAACAGCAAAGTATTTACACGAACGTATCTTGGTTTCGATACTGAAAAAAATACAGAAAATGTCAATGATCTAATATACAATAGATACAATTGAAGAAAAGTTTATTATTATTATTCCATTGAAATCCTGAATGTGAGCAAATTCCAATATAATATTATTGAAATATTAGATGGATATCAAACAATACTCATAATCAATTATTGATCTGCATTTATTTTCATATTTAGTATTTAACTTTGTTTCCCTATGTGAACATAGCATGTTAATATAACATTTAAAGATGTATATATATATATATATATATATAATGTGAAATACGACAAATAATGTATAAATAATTATTTCTAAATTGTTAAAAATATGATTATTATCAATTTTATTTTTGTACACATCTGTTTCCATTTAGGTGCGTGTGCGTACACACACACACATGTTGTATATGTATATTATTCTTCTTTAGCATTAAAAGTTTGTTTTAATGCATTTAGATTTCTAGTGATACTAGCGTCCGATTCATCATCCGGTTCGTGAAAAGCTTTGTAAACGTAACAAAATATTATTAAATGCACAGTAATGACAGCAGCTGTAACAGATATACAATGCGTGATGAATCTGTCGGTATGAAATTCAGTCGTCATAACGTGCTGTACACCAAAAAATGCTGCAAAAGGCAGAGTAAACATCGCAGTACTATACAAGAATAATGTCGTCATTGTAGTTAACAGGCTCATAATTAATGTATTGATATTAAACGAATTATTTAATAGCAATTCCTTTCTTGACTTTTGCACAAGCTTCTTTTTTTTTTTTCTTTTTTTTTTTTTTTTTTTCTTTTTTTTAAGGTTATTTATCCAATTTTGGATAAAATAATATAAACTTTTCCAACTCGCTCGATACAGATTTATAATCTCATTGAAGTCAATGTAGAAATATGTCCCAACTCTGCAAAAAACATGCACTTATAATAATAAGAGGTCCAAGTTTTTTTTTACCTGTTTTCTGAGGTATGGCTATGTCGGACGCATTAATATTCTTCAATGCATCGCGTAAACGACTTTCGTAATTTAATACTGTTTCAATAGGTTTAGCATTGCCGGTTAAACGTTGCTTTCCCCAAATAAGTTCTGTTATTAAAATTCTTGCTAACCAAGGATCGAAACGTGGTTCATTTAAAAGTATTCTGGTTTCATTAATAAGCTGGTTTAATTGATCACTTTTTTGTAGGGTATTTAATGTTAAAGCATACAATCCAGATACATTCTACAGAAACAAGTTTAAAATCTATATAATAAGTATATTACATATATAATATGTTTATAATACTACTTCTCATATTCACTTTCGATAATAATGCGAGGAAACTTTTATCGGTTTTTTCATAAAGCAATGCGAATAAGATAAAATATAAAATTCTTTAGTGACGAATAACGGGCACAGTTTGATATTCGGAATAACTCTTTATCGTATTTACTTACAGGATGTTTTTCGGAAAAAATTAATGTTTTCAAACTAGCACCATTCTCTTGAACATCTCGTACAATTTTCGAAGCTATTTTATAAAGCCTAGGAACTTTTACAGAATGTACAAATCCTTTAGACATATTATATACGATAATGTCATGAGACTTTAGATAAACTAACGCGATTAAGGCTATTCACCATCTTTCGCTCGTCGCGAGAGACCTCAGCGATGGGTATGGACAAAAGACGAACTACAAGCGCAATGGTGGAACACCACCCGCCCCAACACCATCACCCCAGTACACAACATAGTAACGTCGCGTAAGTTTCTCTAGAGACAAACATTTTCCCCATATACTCAAAATAGTAATAGATTTGACAGAAGAAAACCATATGACAGGTAGATTTTTATTTTTTAAGAAAATAAAAAGACTTTGTCAAAAAAATGTCCTCGCTTAAATGTTCATCTTCGAGTATGAATGAGATCCTTGTTCATTAAAGTCGGTCAAAAATTATGGCTGTTCTCATTGACGGCGTGAACAACCTCATAAAAGCAGCCAATTGTAATTCGGCTGCACAAATCGAACACATCGAGTAATAATTCTATACAGTGGTTTAATCAGACTTCACGACCTTCAGGAGCTACGACTTGTGGTCTCCGAAAGATCTTGTGCATCTCATTGATGCGTCTGCATTTGGTGACACCGTTAGTTATGAGCCATGCCGGAGGAGGCGCAACAGTCGCGGCGAGGCCGCCACAGGCCAGCGACGTTGCTTAACTCGACGCACATTCAATCGACGAATATTAAATTCTTTTGCGTGCAAGCACGTGCGTATATATTAAGAGTTAAGGTTATGCGATCTAACTAATTTTTCAAATTAACATTTTAGATAGATAGAATAGAATTCCATATCTGTCTATTATTCAAAGCGTCATAATAATAGATTTATAACCTTCTCTCGTGACGGTACGTTATCTCGAATTTTATTCAGATTAATGTCGTATAAATGTGTTATTTGCAAAACTTTCTTATTTCCTTGGAAAATTTTCAGATGACCCTACAAAGTTTCCCAAGGGGAGGTGAAAAACGTAAAAGTATAACGAATTCGGTACAAGTAAGCAAGTTTCTTGGCGTTATTTTACTAAAACTTTATTACAACTTGGAGTAAATGAATATATTTTGACAGGTGTTTCAGAAGAAAAAAGGAAAGAAAAAGGAGAAAAAGAAAGTTGCCAAAGAATCCGACGAGGAATTTAACTTTATCGCTCGTACAGCGGAACGTTTATCTAATGCGACGCTATGCGAAGGTCTAAAGATCTTGGGAAGAATTTGCGAAGTCAAAGAATATGAATTAATCGTTTCTTTACCGGGCGGATTAAGTGGCCAATTGACAGCACCTAATGTTAGCAAATCGTATAATGATTTATTAATAAGTATAGTCAGGGGAGAAGTAAATGAGGTGTCCCAATATAAACCTTTAACCGAATTATACGATATAGGAGAATATATTGTATGTTACGTTCGAAGTACTCAAGCGGATGGAAAATGGAATATACAATTGTCTCTGGAGTCTCATTTAATAAATCAAAATGTTGATATTAAGTATTTGGTTATTGGTACAAGATTGGTTTGTTCCGTGAGCAGCGTAGAGGACCATGGCTATATCTTAGACACAGGGATTCCAAATGTAAGAGCATTTATATCTATTAAGGATGTAGATGCGGATAAAAAATATTGTAAGTATTATTATAACTGCCGCATTTGATGCTTTTTTTTTTTTTTTTTTTTTTTTTTACTTGAATATAAACATTGCGATTATTACATGCACGTTATAATATCGCGTGTATTAGTTGTAGGTAAACAGATTTTTTGCTGTATCAAAGAATTGCAAACGACAAACAATGTTACGACCATTAATTTGTCAACCAAACAGAAATTAATTGATAAAGTTGCCAATTATGAGATAGAATCGTTAGACGTTCTTACACCCGGAACAAGGGTTCCCCTTCGTATTCGAAAGATCTTATCAAATGGATTACAGGTGTCGTACGGCAAAGGACATCATATAGGTTATATAAATAGAATTTATATGGATAAAAGTGTGTCGTCTTATACGGAGGATATGACGATAAACGGAACGTTAATGTATATTATGCCAACGGTAAAATTTGGATATTTTAGTTTAATTGCGAAGAAAATGACAGAAACGGCCGGATGGTCACACGAGGGTGACAATAGAATGAATAGGGGCGAGATCGTTGAAAAGGCCACCGTCTTATTTCGGGAATCCAACGGTATCGTCTTAAGGTTAGACTCGCGCTCACGCGGTTTTGTATCCTTTCACAGAACTGACGTCGGTTTCGATAAAGTGACGAATAAATTTATACCTGACTCCGTGCATAAATGCAGAATATTGTTCTATAATTGGATGGAGAAAATGTATATATGCACAATGCAACAGGATGAATTGCAGGAGAAATATTTTACGGAATCTGATCTTTCTATAGGCGACATATTACGCGTACAAATAAAAACTATTAATATTGAAAATAATTATATGACCGTCAGCATAGGAAGAATTACCGGAACCGTTGCTTCCGATCACATATCTGATTTTGGATCGAATGTCATGGGAACGTTGAAAGTTGGCCAATCGATTGAAGCGAGAGTTTTGAATATAAACAGAGAAAAAAGTAAAGTACAATTTACATTGAAGGAATCATTGTTAAAGAGTAATTTGCCGATTTTGTCAGACGTTCGTAGTGCCAAATGCGGTACAAGGCATCATGGTACCATCGTTCAAATTAATAAGAATGGATTGTTAATAAGATTCTTTGGAGAGGCCAAGGGTTGGCTTCCATTCGTATATTTAGAGAAACGTACTGCTTCTGTAAATTGGAATTACTCGATAGGTCAAACAATCGCGGTATATATCGAAAGTGTCAATGAAACCGAAGGAAAAATGAAATTGAATTTAATTAGTAACATTGCCAATATGAAGAATAGTGGATTATTGATTGGGCAGGTCGTTGAAGGTAACATAATAGAAGCTTCTACCGAAGGGATACGTTTGCAGATTAAAGACAAAGATGAATATCCCCAAGAAGGATTTTTACCAGCCGGTCATATGGCACCGTGCATCGAGATTGGCAGACTTCTAGCGTCAAAGTGTATACCTGGCGATGTTATTTCAGCATTAGTATTTGCTACCGAGCCAAATTTATTATTAAGCAGGACATTTTTAACGGACGAAAAACATCGAGAATTAAAGCAACTCAAAGTCGGAGATTCTATACCGAGCTCGATTAAAGATATTGCACAGGACGGCATTAGGGTTGTACTACCTATCAACGATTATAAAAAGTATGGATTTGTTCCATATAATAGGATTACCAATTTTGACATGATACATGCAAATCAAATGTTATTCGTGAAGATCATTAACATTGATAAAAAGGAAGAACAATTGAATTTAACCATGTCATTGGAAAAGTTATGGACGGAAGAAAATGACGAGGGTATGAAAATAATGGGATCGGTGGATCTTCTTAATCTTTACTTCAATAAGATAAAAGAATTGATAAGTAATCCGTATTATGAAGGCAGACCGATATTAAATGCGAGGATAGGACAGGTCGTTACTGGAAGAATTGATAAAATTACGAGTCATGGTCTTGTATTAAAGTTGGAAAAGAATTTGGAAGGTACCGTACGTAAAGATCATTACAGCGGAAATGTAAAAGTGGGAGATGAAGTATCGGGAAAAATTTTATGGATCAATTATGTCCATGAATTTGTTGAAGTTACATTATTACCTAGTATTATACATAAGATTAATTCCAAACAAAACGTTCAACTACCCGCTAAAACTTTATTGCGCGGAGAAATTGTGATGGTTTCACAATGGTTCATTTTAGTTGTATTGAAGGGTAAAGGGAAAGGCACCTTAGCTGCTTTACCAGCTCGTCGTCATGTGAATGACTTACGGCCTGACTCAAGGCCCTATATATTTTTATCTCGCATTAGGTGTTATGCCATTTTAAATAAACACGAATCTGATATTATGCCGATCTGCATGTTAAAATCAGCATTTGAAGTGTCAAGAAAAGCCGCTTTGTCTAAAGTAATACGAAAGCAGCAACAACAAGGTACGTTGAAAAGAAAATCGGTAAGCGTAATAAGTATTAATGGAGAAGAGGAGCGGATGAAGATGCAAAATTATCCAAAGAAAAATTCTTCCTACAATGCGAATTGTATTGAGCGATTTAATGAAGATCAATTACCTCGAAAGAGAAAGCTCGAGGAAGAAACTGTCACGTGCAAAAAGAAAAAATTAAATAAGAAAATCCAAAATCTTAATGGCATAAGTCAAACTGAGATTGAATTTGGGAATGAAGAAAATCGAAAGGATTATAATAACATTGATAAAAATAATCAAGATAAGAGAGATAATGAGAAAGTAACCGATAGAAATGTAGTTGGTATACCTCAATGTGGCTTTTATTGGGATACTATGCCAGACGCAAGATTAGTAGCCGATATTGAAACATCTAGCGACAGCGAAGACGACATCGAGGAGCGAGAGAAAAAATCGAAGGTGAAAAAATTAAGTGCGGCCCAGCGTAGAGAACGGGAACGACAAAAGGAACGTGAAATTAGAGAACGCGAAGAGGCTTTGGCAAGCAATCGAATGCCAAACTCGGTAGATCAGTTTGATAGATTGGTATTGGCAAGTCCCGATAGCTCGTTAGTTTGGTTGCAATATATGGCTTATCATTTACAAGCGACGGAAGTAGAAAAGGCAAGAGCAATTGCCAGAAGAGCCATTAAAACGATAAATTTTAGGGAAGAAAATGAAAAATTAAATGTATGGAACGCCTGGTTGAATTTAGAATCGAAATTTGGTACGCCTGAAGCTCTCAATGATGTCTTTCAAGAGGCCGTAAGAACTAACGACGCATCAAAGGTCTATACGCACATGTTAACGGTGCATGCTGAAGCAGGACGACAATTTGAATTAGAGAAATTAGTTAATACTTTCATCGGAAAATTTAAACAAAATCCGAAAGTGTGGCTGGAATGTGGTGGTGCTTTATTAAAGCTTGGCTTGAAAGATAAATCTAGACAAGTAATGCAACGTGCTCTACAATCTTTGCCATCGTCAGAACGTAAGTAATCATTAAATGGTTTACATTAAATTTGCTTGTAACATTTAATCCAATGTTTTATTTTACACTTTATGTTTAGATGTCAATATAATGTTACGTTTTGCAAATCTTGAAAATCAATTTGGAGAAAAGGAAAGATCGCAAACATTGTTTGAACAAATTTTAAGTTCATATCCCAAACGCGTTGACATATGGTCTTCTTATGTAGATTCTTTGGTAAAGTCAGAAGAAATTTCTATTGCAAGGTATACAAAAATTGTTCTCCTTTAAAATTAAAAAAAAAAAAAAAAAAAAAAAAAAAAAACACAATCCGAAGAGTATAAAAATATTCGTATATTTATATGTTGGATTTGACATACTTACAGAAAAGTGTTGGAGAGAGCAATTGTTCAAAATTTACCGCCAAAAAAGATGAAAGTACTTTTTAAAAAATTCATTTCCTTTGAAGAGAAGCATGGTACACCAGAAGATGTAGAGCATGTACAGCGTGCTGCTGCCGATTATATAGAGAATCAATGTGGCGAACGTGTAAATTGATTGTTATATAATATATTTATAGCATCGTTATATTGTAAGAAAAGAAAAGAATTAATATTAATCGTTTATTGCAATTACCTATTAACTACCTATAAACTACTAATACAACCTTTATTACAATGACATCTTTTACAATTAAAAATTGTGAAACTAGATATTCTTTCATACTCTTATGACAAAACTTTTTAGAACAATTTGAAATAGCTATTGTTTTCTGTCATTTTTCATAAGTAAATAAATTTCTACTGAAATTCCGAATTGAATGAAATTTTCCTAGCATCGAATGGTAATTTATATAAATTATCAAAAGAAACATTTCCAAATAAAATATCTAAATTGACATAAGACATAAGAGAGAGTCGGGTCGTGGGCGAGGGGGGGGGGGGAGAAAGAAACGAGACGTATTTATCGAAAAACATATCTCTCTCATAGGTAGCTCTATCGGAAAACACAAGACGGACGCCATCTTTGATTCCTATTTCGGTCATTTCTCTTTTTAAAGGCTGATTTACACTTCCTGAAACGCTTTATGAGGAAACATCGTAGTGAGAAAAAAGACATTCAAGGTAATTTTTCGTAGAATTAAAGTAAATATTTGACTAAACATAAACGATTAAATCCATTTTATAATCATTTCTTTCTTCATAAATAATATAAATTATGGTTTGCCATTAAATAGTAAAATAAAACTAGTGCATGGTAGGAATACGCGATCATGTGCGTATACCATGTTATTTCTTTTTTCTTTCTTTGCGTTTGCCTTTGCGTTGACGTTAGTTTCTCTCTCTTTCTCTTCCCCCCCCCCCTCTCCCTCACCCTCTCTGTCTCTCTTTAGCACGCTGGATACTCTATTAGAGTTTCTAATAAAGTCTGTTGTGTTGATAATTTGTTGAGAAAAAGTTATTTGTTTATAAAAGCAAATTTATATTTATTAGCTATAGATCAAAACGCATAAGTCAAGTGCAGTTATAAAAGTTGAGACTCCAAGAGTCTCACAATCCAAATATGCAAGAAGTAGAAGGTACAGACGGTAAGTAATACTTTCATCGTTTCAATATAATAGTTTCAAATGCATACTATATCATTTTCGAGTAAGTTAACGGTGCAATGTTATTATATTAATGCAAAAGTCGTTTGCAAACAGTTTGATGTTTCGTGTAGCACATAACCTCACTTTATTGTACCGATTAAGAAAATCGATCTAAAGTCTATAAATGAAATATTTGAAGGAAGATGGATTATAAAAATATGTTTATATACAGGTTCACCATGGAACAATTCCAGTGGTTGCGAAGAAGAGCGGAGATCAAATCAAAAGGAGGGTAAAAAGTCTAATGTCTTACCATTGTGGGGTAACGAAAGAACCATGAATCTGAATCCGTTGATATTGACAAACATTCAATCTTCGCATTACTTTAAAGTGAATTTATATGAATTGAAGACTTATCACGAAGTAATAGATGAAATTTATTATAAAGTATCACATTTGGAACCATGGGAAAAAGGGAGCAGGAAAACGGCAGGCCAAACTGGCATGTGTGGAGGCGTGAGTATGTTTTCTTCAAAACGTTGTTGTTACTTTATGTTATTAAGGTATCTATTGAATTATAGACAAAAGATATATTTGTTTTGTATATTAATGCCTTTCAAACTACCTGTGTAATTAATTGAAACAAAATCTGATGGTAAAAACCTGCATTGAAAGATATTCAAAACAGGTTATGTATCGCATACAGATTTTTAATATGACATATCAGATACTACAATATATTGCATCGGAAAAGCCCAAGAAAAGAATTGACGAAACGAAGAAGTTCGAATTTGTAGCAGCATTTAATACAGTACCTATTCCAGAGTAGCATGCTCTTGGTTGATATGTTATATTATAATATGAGTGTGATTAACTGACATAGTGGGTGTAAATTTAGCGGTTCATGCAGGTACGAGGCGTAGGTGCTGGCGGTATCGTCTCAACAGCTTATTGCCTTCTGTTTAAACTGTTCACATTGAGGTTAACCAGGAAGCAATTGAATGGTCTAATTAATCATCTGGATTCACCGTATATCCGTGCCTTGGGCTTTATGTATATCAGGTAGGCCATTTTCGATATATAATTCGAAGAAAAACTTGATTATCCAGCATGCATGTCTCTGGGGTTTTTTGCAATCGAACTGTTATCATTAGTAGGTCGCAATTATTCCTTCTATTATGATACAACATACTATGCCGAATACAAATATCAATAGTTATTAAAAGGATGCAAAGGTATCGGTACCGAAGATCTTTTAATTTTATGGAAATCATAAAACAGAGCGACTAATAAGTTACGTTCCAGCCGAGGACATAAGAATGGTATGAGCCAAGTTAATTTAAACCTGTTAAAAGAGAATACCCTCTTTCTTTGGATAACGATTTAATGGAAAAAAAAAAAAAAAAAAAAAAAGAAAAAGAAAAAAATTCAATTTTTTTTCCCTTTCTTCATTTCTTCATCTAAAATTATTAGAAATAATTGAAAATTTATCATCTTTTGTCTTATCCATAACCTCGGCATATTAAATACAGTTCGAATTAGTTTGGATAATCGAGTCGATATTGAACTTAATCATGTATATTATTATCTGTCTCTTACGCCTTTTATTTAATTCGAATGTTAATTCAACAACAGATATACCCAACCGCCAGCAGATTTGTTCAGTTGGTACAGTGATTATTTGGAAGATGAAGAAGAGGTAGACGTAAAGGCGGGTGGCGGTCAAGTAATGAAAATGGGTGATATTTTAAAACAATTTTTAACGAAATTGGAATGGTTTTCCACGCTCTTTCCAAGAATACCTGTACCTATACAAAAAGAACTAGAGCATCGATTGGCAGAAAGATTTCCGCAACAAACTATTAATGCTCGCAATGCAAAACCGCCTATTACGTTAAACAGTCATGGTAAATATAGTAATAATAGCACTAGTGGTCAACGAGATAATGGGAATCTTACGAGAAATCAACAACCACGTCATATCCCAGACAACGAAGCTCAATGGGGAGAGGCGGAAAGAGCAAGCCACTGGCGAGCCAGGTGCGTCTACGTGGTATGAATACAATCACGTTACTAATTATTAGTAGATAATAAATTCAACTAATGAAACACTATCTTTGAGATATCTTATGAATTGCTTATAAATACCTTTACGATGTTACATTACAATCCTTTATTATTATTTATTTTATTATTATTTCCTTTTGAAAATGAAAAAGAAAAATAGCCGATCAATAGTAGATTTACTAGAAGTTAGGAAATAAAAGTATCGAATTAGATACTATTAGAAATTATAGTGAAATTTGAAGGATGGTTAGTGCACTTGCATCGGTACTTCCCCTCGAACGTATCGTGTTACAGGTCTGACGAAGATCGTAAGGACAAATACAGAGAACGAGAGAGAGAACGGGACGCGGATAGAGACAGAGTTCGAGAACGAGAAAGGGATAGAGTTCGTGAACGAGATCGAGAGAGGGAAGGAGGACACTTTAGGCATTCGAGTAGTCGCGATAGAACTCGACGACCAAGAGATTACAGAAGTCGTAGTAGAGATAGATCTTATAGAGATCGGAGTAGGGACCGTCATCGTGACAAGGATCGACGCCGAAGCAGGTAATTTTAGAAAATACGTATTTTCACCTATCAATGAATGTCTCTAAATGAATTTTCTTGTTACAGTAAAGGTTCCCCATACGACTATACCGCAGCGCTCGCTCGCGAGAAAGAACGACAACGAAAAGAATGAGATTGATGCATAAAAACACATTTGCAAAAAAATCAATTTGTGTGTGTGTGTGTGTGTGTGTGTGTGTGTACGTACGTACGTACGTACGTATGTTTGATGATGGTGTATGTATGACGATTGCAACGGTGTAAGGTAAGCATGCGCGAGTATAATATGCATATGCGCATGTACATAGATATGCGCGTGTGCCTACTGAACACCATTGTTGTGCGTCGTCGCGCGCGCAAATAAAAACGTTTAATATAACTGTGGAAATGAACACGATTTAGAGCCGAGCCATTCTTAGAGCAACATCTCCAACAACAAAATAATATTCAAAATTTGATCCAACTATGTGCAACACATGTAGTTTCCATGTTTTTATAAAATAAATTGTGGAAGACATCTATAATGTGTGTTATTTTCTAATAAAATTGTCCTATATTGTGTACATATATTTATGTCCCATGTAATATACGCGTACATATGTAAGATAAAATAAACGGATAAATAATATTTTCTGAGAAAAAATTCTTTATAAAATTAATATCATTTAGAATTACGTACTATGTAAGATTTCAATCGACGAATATGATATTTTGACATCGATATTGATTTATTTTTCTTGCGAGTCGAGAGAGAGAGAGAGAGAGAGATCTTTGACGAAATTTATTCGATGAAATTTATCTAAAGAGGTATCAATGGATCAGCGAGCCTTAGTTTGTGAAATGTTCTATAAAAGTTAGAGTTACGTTGTTATTCTTTTTTCTTATTATTATTCGTACATACGTAGATATTACGGATGCGACATACTTTGTTATTTCGCTGTATCTTATGCCATAATTTTTTGTCGACTTGAACCAATTTGCTTCGGATAATAAAGAATCCATTGTCCAAAATCCGATCTCTTGCGCTCTCGTCGTTGGTATTCTATACATATCCGTCGGTCCAACTGGTTTCCATAAACCTTTCTTTCTTTGCAAATATATGCGCTTGTTACTCCCGTATGAAAAGCCATCGGTAGTATCAAGAATCGAATCAAGCTTGTTATAAACTTCGCTAAAACTTCGATTTTTATTAAGACGTAAACGTTCTTCTAGAATTTCTTTAATATTCGGTAATACAACTGGTTCTTTATAATCTACAAATTTCGATATATGTATTAATAATTTCATCATCGCGATGATAGAAAATCTGTCTATCAACAAGAATAATTGGTTTTAATAGATATTAATATGATATAATATAAAAGAGAAAAGCGTAAATTTTGCAGATTTTACCTTTGTTTAATGTTTCGGCAAAATAATTTCCGTAACCGGTCAAAGTAAGCCCAAATATCTCCATTGATATTCCGTGCGTGCGTGAACATACATATATGTTGTACAAGTAGAAATAAAAAAATTAAGGTTAAATTAAATCTATATAACTTCGTTTTACTACAAATACATACATTCACAGTTTGTTCATGTAACTAATGTCACTTTCAAATATTTTCCTGTAGGATCCAATATTATAACCATATATAATTGCGTTAATTTAAAAATTGAAATATTAAGTATTAAAATAATATCTCATGTTTGACTTGTAATGTTACATTAATAAAATAACATAAAAATATATCTTTATTTTGTACGATTAACACCGTGATAAATCATTTAACTTAGAATAACAACTTGCATGAAATGAAATGAGAGGTAAAATCTAAAGAGGTATAGATTAAAGGAATTGGAGATTACTTAAAAAATTGTGTATTTAATAAAAATTTCATGTTTTTCGAGAAAAATATTGTCAAAGGCAGTTTTGGCCATTTATCTATGAACAAAGCGAATTTTCTATTCGTCAAAGAAGAATTGCGTGAATCTTGAAAAAGGCTTTAATCTTCTAATACAATTATTTTCAATTATTTCACATTTTTGATCGCCAGTTACATACATACGTTCATTTATATATATATATATATATATATATATATATATATATATGTATATACTTATATATACTTATATATATACAGCACTGTGTACAAACTAAATGTCCATTAGTTATATTATTAATCATAAGCATCTTCAAATCGATCGTCGTGTTCCCATCCTTT
Organism: Vespa crabro; assembly: GCF_910589235.1. NCBI lineage: Eukaryota > Metazoa > Arthropoda > Insecta > Hymenoptera > Vespidae > Vespa > Vespa crabro. Next base: position 119,068 of record NC_060955.1, read on the forward strand.
GTTCCTATTACCGGGCTTAGGTGATAGTGTGAAAGGTTTGGAGTTACTTTTAAAGTTCTTCTTTGTATTATTAGCCCCAGGCCCTCGTATCGCCCTTGGAACAGTATTTTCTGTTGTAAAATTCTTCTTATCGGTATTCATTACCGCATAATCTCTTTGTTCACAATTTTCATCCTTAAACGATGCTTTCTGTTTAGACTGTACCATCGAGGTACTACCTAGCTCGGATTCTTCATTCGTATCATTTTTATTTTCTTCCAAACTTTTTACAATTTTTAAATCTAATAGAAAATTAAATGATCACTTTATTTAAAATACGACATTACACTAACATAAAAGATATAATTCATTAAATATTACCTTCGTTATTTTCAGCATTAGTAAGATCCTTGTTGTGCCTTTGTAAATATATCAAAACTTTCGTACCAAGATGGGACGTATAATAATCGTACAAATTTACAGGGAGTGAATTAAATTGTTGATTGGCCAAATCAATGATCAATAACAACATTCCCTTGGCTGCGTACGATAAGGTATTATTTCTACTAAGAGTTTCTCTTACATTTAACATAAATTCATCCAATTCCGGTCTTTTATACATTCCTTTACCATTAATAATAATCTAAAATGTAAAACTATATTATATCCTCTGATAATATAATTGCTATAATTTAATGCAACTTTCGGTGGAAATAAAAGTGAACGACGATAAAACCTGCGTAGCAACAAGCTCGATGTCTTCCTCGGTTGCGGTTTCTAATAACATACTCCAATAATCGAGCAATGGTAATTCCAATATTCTTAAGGGTTTACCCGTTATTAGCGTCATTTGATAATAAATTTCTCCGAGTAAAGAAACAACGTTTCGAAATAACGTAGCACTTTCTTCTCTTATTTCTTTCCTTCCTGTAAAATAACGTCCATTCATTTTGTATTGGCTTTATAATTTTAAAATAAACTAGAATGTGTAAATGTAAAATTTTAATAAGGGACGCACTCTTGTAATCATTTTGCAAAGTGCTCAGCAATAGATATCGCATAGTTTGGTTCTTATTAACCTCGATGGTAAAGAATGTAACATCGCTGAATAAACTCGCTAACTTTATGCCAAAGATTTTATCTTCCAAAGCACGTTTATATAGCATGTCAAACATGAACCTAAAGCGTTCTATCTTTAATTAAGAGAAAGAAAGAAAGAGAATATTGTTTTAAATATAAAACTAAAAATAATACTTTAAAGTTTCTTCATCCTTTGTAGTATGAACAAGATGAACTATATCATTTATTTGTTCTGCTGGTATCAATTCATTTATACCAAGATTATTTATTCTCTCTATAATGTCATCGCACACGAATTGATTATATTTGCTGGATGGATTTTCTCCTGGTCTTCTTAATGGAACCTCAGCTACCTTTACTCTTCCCCGCGATCGGCCACCACTCCACGATATCGTGTTTGGGTTGCGTGAAGATGGTAATGCCATAATGATATATTCTCTATTTCACACAAATGATATTTAAACAAATACGTAAAATAGTCGAACAATCAATCATAATACTTTTCTACATACTAAACCCACTTTGAATTTCGACTTTGTATTTGTCCAAATAAAAGAAATATAAAAGTTAATTAAATCTTCGCAAAGTATACATACATCGATATAATAATGTCAATATAGATATTTAAATAGACATATTAAACAACTCCATTATATTTAGAATCGTTTTTTTTGACGATTAATACGTACTTATTTCAAATCGATCCGGTTTATAAACAATAGATTAGTCCATATTGATAAAATCATACTTTGACTTAAGAATTCTGTCGTGGCAACTGCCCATCAAGGGAAAGAATATATTATACCTCGTGTCTTATTGCCGTATAATTATAACTTTACCTGTTACCGGTAGAGTGCGCGGTTGCGCGTTCCCGGCAAAATGACGAATTTGAATTTGTCTTCATTTTCATTTCTACAATATTACCAGTTACATAGTTTCCTTCGCCGATAAGATATAAGTAGTCTTATTCAAATAATTCTCTATTATGCATTCACTTCTTTTTTCTTTTTTTTTTTTCATAAGAATCTTTTTATTTACGTCTCTTGAATTTTTCTCTGTACATGCGTTTAACTACAAAAGAGATATTGTAGATATATTCTTCATTAATAAGATCAATCAATTATTAGGCTCTACTACATGACCGCTAAATAATGAGACGATGGCTCTCTCTTTGGCTTCATCTGCGCCCGATATTTTCTTTATGATGCTGTAGTAGAATGGACGATCAATCTCAAATCCTACAGGAATGACCAAAGAAAATGTAACTAGGCTCACTCCTGCAACAAAATCATGGCAAATGATGTTCAGATTAAAACTATATTAATTTCATATAAAGTCAGTTAAATGAATGATGTAACTATGCGTGAAAGTGCGATCTATTTATTTATAGATAATCGAGTATTAAAACATTGAGAGGCGTTTTAAGTATAATTTGATTTTATGCAATGAGTTCGACGAGAACATATATGTTTATGCATTTATGTGGGCGCATACATATATTATATATTATATAAATACGTTATATACGAGAAGCTTGAAGGAATATAATGTGATATAAATATTTTTTATGCGAGTGAAGACTTGAGGAAGAGATTTCAAGGTTTTTTCTTTTCTTTCTTTTTTAACGGGATATTATATTTGTTTGTTATCATTATCTGATAATCATTGTTGTCAGCATTAGAGATCATTCAAGATTAAATATAATGGTAAAATCAAGCTTTCGTACAGATGTTGAAAGTGTTGATCATTCCTATCGTTGCAACATTGCAATCTTTTTATCGCTGAATCATGAGCATGTTCTATGGCCTCTGAACTTATTACAGTAAACGCTGCAGTAATTTATATCACACAGCAAAAAAAAAGAGAGAGAGAGAGAGAGAGAGAGAGAGATGACCTTGTAGCGTGTTATCTACGTTTATTGAGGTTTAAGCAATAGCAAACCTAAAAGTTTGGAATTTTTCCAGTTTAGGTAATGCAAACTGAACAACAATATGCAGGCACCCTGATGTATCCAAGCGTGATTAGAATTTGCGTGAAAGCAGCTTAGATTTTAATTCGTGCGTTACACACATGTGCGTTAAGAACAAATATATACCACCCTGCATAGAACAAGTATATTCGGACACGGAGCACAAATCGGACACGGATCAGTCGCGTAGTGCAGATTCATCGCTCTGGCAAGTTGAGGCTTAGATTCAGTCTGTAGAAATTACATTATCAAACTGAAATAAATTTATAGAGGTGCAAATTAATTGTTAATCATCCCATCAATCTCACAATCATATCGCTCAAATTGTATGTATACACATATATATATATATATATATATATATATATATATATATATGTATTACATTATCTCATATTATTACATATAACAGAAATATTTTAGATGAATAAAGTTTTTACCGCATCCTGTATGTATAAAATTATATTTATTGTTTAATCATAAATATAAATACACATGATATACACGATATAAAGAAGAAACGATAAGAAATGTGAATGTCTCTTCTAACAATTGAGATTGGGTAAAAGCGAATATATTGTTTTATTAATAGTTTACAATTGGAATGATTCATAATAATAGTTGTAAAGATTATTAACTCTTTGGCCGGACTACATGACCTAAAAAGAATAAGGATACTGGATCGTCGAATTCTTTTCCAGAGTTTTCGGTTACTTTAACGATAGCATAGAAAAATGGACGATCGACGATAAAATCAGGTTTGACGATAGCAGTCTTCAGGAGTAGCGCTGTAACAGAGGATTCAGTCGGAGGAAAGCACGTACAAGCACATTTAAATGTATCTTTTCATTAATATTGTCTAATTATGGTATGGATAGAAATCGTGAGCGGACAGAACGAGATAACAAATTAAAAGTTAGAGTTACAATAGACGTACAATACAAATCCATAGATATATATGAGATGTTAAGAAGGACGATAATTGGATAATGGAGAAAAGAAAAAGAAAAGAGTCGTATTCGATGTGAGATTATGTTAATATATGTGTATATAAATATATTTAGTTTAGCCTTATCATATGATATAAATAAATCATTTGTAAGAAATAATGTCGGAGCTTTCATAAGTACTTTCATGTAATATTAAAAGATTAAGCTTTAGGATTGGTGACGTGTCCCTCGAATAATGGCATCATGGTCATATTGTTTCTTCGATCTTCTAGACGGACGATACTATAGAAAAATGGATGATCGATCATAACGTCTAGTTGGATCGATATACTCGCTAATTCCACGAATACTCCTGAAACAAATTTTCCATTGGGACGATTGAAATTTCAATAGAAATCCTGAATTCTTTCACTAAAACTCGACCATCATAGAAGCTAGCGAGGTACAACGATAAAGAGAATATTGATAAGCAGATCCGGGGGAAATTTTTTAGTTTGAGGATTCGTACATTAATATATTGAACTTTGACAAATGTTAGAAAGCGACAGGGACGAGGGAAAAGATTGGAAAAAAGAGATAATCCTTATGGAATTGGTTAAGCGTCTTTCGACATGTTATTAAATTAGATCTTCTTCTTTTCGTTGAAGTTTCTTTTTTACCGCTTGGATCGATCCATCAACGAACGATTTCGATCTTATCTCGGGATCTTAGGATTCCTCCTTATTTATAAGATTGCTCCTAATGATGCTCAAAACTAAATGTGTTCGATGCTCAAAACTGTTTTCGATTTTGGATCGAAGAACACCGCAATCGAACATAAAGATACACGAGTGTTTTTATCACTCTTCAATCGTATACTTTGGTTCGTCGAATGATTTTCAAGCGACATTATTATTATCGCGCATTATTAGAGATCTTCTTTTAGATAAGCATTCGGAAGGATATAATAGTAGACGGTTAATAGTAGAACACCAAAGGATTTTCGGATCTATTGGAATTATGAACAAATCGAAAGGACGATCGCAAACATATATTTTTCCTGCCGATGATGATTTATTTTCAATAATTTCCCATTTATAATATTTATTCGATTGAACGTTTTACGCAAGGATTTGATCCTTTTTACAGCATAGCGAAATATACGAGTTATTTCGAGTCAAGTTGATAGATATAACAAGAGCTTTAAATGTGACGCAATAATACGATTTAATACTCCGTTAGATATATGTTCATTCGGGAAGGTATTATCAGAGAAGTATGTTTTTATTACAGATTCATTTTCGTCGGATCGACCACGCGCGTGCGGCTAACATTTCTAATTTTTTATTCGATAATACCTCAGTTTTAACGATACTCCTCAAATGAAAAGTTATTATTCGCCTTTTTGGATCGTCGCCTTCTTTTAACCACGATCTTTAGACCTTGTCGAGATTATTTGTTTATCTTCATGCCCATATATCTAAGAACGTTCCACGCATAAATCCGTCTCGACTTCTTTCTTGTGTCAACTCTTATTGTATCAACTCTTATCCATGCGGCAGTGTGCTTACGGAGGCGTTTGATCCCGTTCTGACTAATAGATTTCGATTTTCGTGGACTCTTTAGGTTATTGTTATAGGAAACACGATTAGTTCGGTAATCATCCAATAAGTTAGTTCGTGCGAACGTAACAATTTTGCAGAAAAAGGAATGATTAATTAGAATCAAAGAATCTGAATGGCGTTTTCTTTTTTCGCCTCTTTTTCTTTTTCTTTTTATTTATTTATTTATTTATTTATTTATTTATTTATTTATTTTATTTCCCTTTGTCTTCATCTATAAACCCCGTTGTCAGCTTTCGCTCTTCTTTTTTCCCCCAACGTTTGTTCTCCTCGATAATATAAAAATAGACTCTATAATTAGTTTCAATTAATTTGCGAATGAAAGAAAACGTCTATTCCTTTCCTGGCTTAAATTCGCTCGCGGTACCAATGAAAAGCGACAAATTGTTGTTTGTGGATTTTATCACGAAATGGAAAGGTCTGTCCACCTTGAATATAACCCTCCTGATTGGAAGACTTGGTCTCACTGGTCTCACTAAACCACCTAAAATGGCCATTGTTAGTCATACAAAAGACACTTGAAAAAGTTTTCAAATGCTTCGAGTTAAATGTCGAGACGCACCTATTAATGTTACAACGAGAAAAGAGAAGGAGAGGCATGGTCTCTAAGTATCGGACATATAAACGCAAAGGATTTCGAAAGAAAGAAAAAGTTCTTTTCTACATAGCTAGGGAATGCGGTATAACAGGAAGATGTGAAGCGTCTGTTACCGTAAAATCGTCTGTCTTGGCGATTTCTTGGGTGGATGAAGGGAAATTTAGGAAATTTTTCGACAAGGAAGGAAGAAAAAATAGTCTCGGAATAAATTGCTATTCGGATAGGAATAGAACCTATCAAATGAATTTCTTCAATTTTATGCTCCGAAAGAGTTAGCGCGATCGACACCCTGATCATGATCTTTTTGATTTATTTAATAATAGATACGAGATAAATATGGTTAGTAACTAATAAGTGATTTATATTTTCTTCTTTTTTTTCTCCCTTCAAACAAATCGATGGGTCGAAAATTTGCTGTCTCGTTGCAGTCGCGAAAAAAACGTTGCGATAAAATGTCTAATTCTTTCATAGAGTTGGCACACCTACTGTTGCTCGGTTCGATTTTTGATAGCAGACAAATACGCCTTCAGTCTTGCAAGCATGTTTTATTTTTCACGTAGACTCGATAAAATCGATACAGAGCACTTTTCTTACTCATTGCAATATTTATCTTCAAAAGATCGAGGGATGAGAAATGATTTTTGTCATCTCTGTTTATTTAGCACCAAGACCGGCAAATCTTCCACCAACCTTTCCAACGAATAAGGCAATTTCATTGCGTCTTATTTCAAAGTGGAAAGACCTATTCGCGTTGAATGTTTTCCTGTACAGTGGGTTAGATGATCCTACTATATGTATATCTATAACAATCATTGATAAAAATAATTATTCTTTATGACGTTGCACTTTAACGTATAATACAATTGAAGCGAACGAGTTTTCAAGCACAATGGCCATTTAATTAATAAGGATTAATTGATACGGAAAAATACGATATTCGAAAGCAAAAATAAATCATCGATTCTTGTTAAAGCCATGAGAAAATAATACGTCTGACCGAGAGACAACCATTGGAATAAAGAAGCTAGACAATCATCGATATCTCAAGTATAGATTTTAAAGTTTGAAATGAATGTGACGGGATGTTAATTAAACGTACGTAACGTATAGGAATACATATAATAGCAAAAAGAAATGAACGAATAAATAATGAAAAGTCGATCGAATGAACATTTCGGCGATTCCTTTCTAAAAGGATCGTTAGCTCGTATTCGATCGATATACTCGTATTTATTATCCTTCAACGCGCATTCATTTGTATTCTGGCTTTTGAACTCGAGCGACAAATAAATAAACATCGTCTCTTTGTATTATAACTAAGAACGGTATGTCAATGTGGACCGGTTCGACTGTAGGTCTTCCTAGTCTGTCTTCAATGTCAATACCTGAAACATTATTGCAGTTTTCCTAATAACTGAAGAACCAACAAGACAGAAAAAGGGGTCTTCGTTAATCCAGCCGTCACCATCGAAGAAGAATTTCAAAGTGCATTGTCTTTAACTATTGTATGTACATTCGTTTAAATAACCATCAAACATGACCCATCAAACACCAAATCAAATTAAGTAAGTACTTTGTCAAGCTTGCATAATAAATCGAGAAAAAAGCGATGACTGCTGAACGATCGTCAATAGTTTCCAACTAATGACAATTAACAATGTAACACTATCGGCAAGATTTTAAAATGTTCCACGGAGGATAACACTTTGGTCCCATGTGTGTGTGCGTGTGTGTATGTGTGTTAAAATCTTTAGTAAAGTACGAGCAGTAAATGATTTATTTATTATTATACGTCGGTTATACGTCGAGAGATAACTCTATCATTTATTCTAGTCATTTTAATGAATGCTCGGATCCGCAATGTGAGCAGTGAATAATTGTATGCCATTTTGGATTATCATAGTTAAGAATGGTTTGTCGGCTTTCATCAATGTACGACGTCCTGATTTAACGCCGACATGAACACCTGAAAAGACATGAAATTTTGCTCTAACGCGTATCTTAACGGAACTAAAAAGATGCAGCGAGCTGAGTTAATACGACCCATCACCATTCATAAATAAAAAACTCATCATCCTCGATAAAAATAAATCACCCATTTCAACAAAGCACGAACGATGACACACACTCTCGGTGAATTCATCGAAATTAATTGCATTCTTTTTTTTTCGATGGCAAACTTCACAAGAAAAGAACACGTTACGTCGCGCACGTCAAGCCAGATAAGAATGTAACGGACGGCAGTTTTAACAAATGCTTCGATATGTCTTTTTATAGTTTTTCATACATGCATACGTACCTCTCGATGTCATCGAAGTAGCATCTATCTCATATCAATGATATTCTACATATATATATATATATATATACATATATATATATATATATATATATATATATATATATATATATATATATATATATATATATATACAGTTTGCTTCGCGCTGTTTTATAAATTTAATTTAGGTATGATCGGGCTCTTGAAAACTAAGTGCGAGAATGGATTGATTTAATGCGCATATCTGTATAGAAAAGATGATTCATACCGAGCCCAGCCTCGCGAGGAGCACGCTCGTCGAATCAATCAGGGTACGTTAATGTTAAATCTACGATGAACCATTAAAACGATGATATCGTATCGATAATAAGAGCAGAAACAATTATTGAGCAGCTAATCGTCGAGCTGCTTACATCGTCCCTCTGATCGACGTTCTTATAGCTTCTTTTTATGACTAGCAGCTCCGACGTTATAAATCTATCCTTGTTGGTATGGAAAACGCGACAAGTAATGCTTATCATTTGACCGATAAGCGTGAAAAAGAAGAATGACATTTTATCTTTAGAACTCTTTCGAATGACACATACTTGTATGCATGTATACTTATACGTATGAACGAATGATTTACATGAAAACAAGAGAAAAAAGAAAAAAACGAAACGAAAGAACATGAAAAAAAGATGCGTGGCACGCGCATATCACAACACGGAGGTCACGGATTACGAGTTGATTTTCGCCTGGAACAGGACGAGATCTCCATATATAACGATCGCCAGGAACGGTCGATCGACATTGAATTGAACGGGCTCCGGTGGAGACCAGACGCTCGAAAGAGGCCTGATACTGATACCTGTTAGAAGAATCAATGAAAGAGAATATTACAGACTTGACCGATTCAACTAAATAATAAACGGGATGGAAGAAAAATGATGAGAGAGAAATTAAAAAAGTGTTATATCGAAATGTATTATATATTATTGGTTATGACGTATAGACGATAGAGAAGGGCCCTGCAAAAAGAGAATTTGCATCCGCGCTGATGAAAATTAACACGATGAATCTTTTTCATCTTGTTATTTCTTTATTCATATTCATTTCGCGACGCAATCGTCGAAAGTTACTCGTTAATTTATATCAGAGAGATTATCCTCGATAAAATACCGAAAAGAAGGATACTTTTCTTCGACCGAGAAAATATAAACGACAAAATAAGATATTTTCATCGTTATCACGGCGAAATATAATCTGACAATGAGTCGAGACATAAATCTCTTAAATCTTTTGTTTCAAGTATCAACGCGTATCATTTTAAGAAGGTTGGTAGTGATTAGGATAAAGCTCTCAAAGAAATATGAAAATAAAAGGGAAGTGATACGCGGCGGTTCGGTAGAAGAAATACATTCAGCATAATAAACGTGTCACTTCGGTAGGAAAAAGAAAGCTTAAAATATTGCAGATTGCGATTACAAGGTGGATTAAAGGGTAACATTTAAAAACATAGAGACAGCTCGGCACACGCAGAAGCACATCATATGCATACGTTATACGCGAATAATACGTAGTACGTAGGTACCGAAGAAATTCTGAGAAAGTGAGCGAGATGATAAGTAAAAGAAACTATCGTTCTATCGTTCGTTCGTTCGTTCGTTCGTTCGTTCGTTCGTTCGTTCGTTCGTTCGTTCGTTCGTTCGCTCGCTCGCTCGCTCGCTCGCTTCTTTCGACGACGACGAATCGTTAAATAGCGACAAATGTACATTTCGACAGATCGTTTCTCAGAACTTTGCGGAAGCGAAAGAAAAAAAATAAATAAAGGAAGGAACAAAGTAATCGTTAACGATTCATCCCGATAGACTTTGTCCACTTCCATTTAATATAAATAACATAGAATATAAATAACAAAGAGCACATAAATACTTGCCATATAATTGCCTTCAAGTACTTACCACTTGCCCCCGCAGCCTCGCTACCTTCCTCGTTTACTTCGATGAAAGCCTTTTGTACGACATCGGAGATTTTGAGCCCAATGTCAGAAATACCTTTAAAGTTAGCACTCTGGCTAAAGGCCTCCTTTATTCCCAACTAAAGAAAGAAAGATCATAATATTTGGATGTTATATGTACGTCACCTTTTCCACGCAACGTCTAATACGCACGTTTTTAAGATTTTGATTAAGGTTGAGACTGCTCTCGATCTTGAATTTAGGCAGATGCAACTGAACCTCAGTCTTATATGCCTTCTTGAGAAGTTCCCCGATATCATATTGGGGCAATTTCTCTTCGAGCTCAGTCAATCCGTCGATATCGTTTGGCACGATGATGATCATGCTGAATTCTTCGCCCTGAAGAAAAAAAAATTCAAATCCAATTTGAGAAATTATTTTGTCAGTTAAACGTAATATTTAGCATCAACGTGCGAGCGCCAAATTACTTTGTATGGAAGCTCGAGTAACTTGGCGTTCAATTCGGTAAGTTCAGCGTATTTAAACTTTTCAGTCATGGTCATGGTGGGTACGTTTATAATTTCGTTCTTGGTGACGTGGAAGGGTTCGTTTTTGGTCAATTTAGGATCAAATTTGGTTTTCCAATCGCCCTTGAAGTATACAGCATTGACGAGCACCATGGCGGTACCACCATTTACGTTTTCTTCAATTGAAAATAAACATAGAGACATATTAGAAGTGCGATAAAGAAGGGAGGGAATAGAAGAGAGGGAATATTATATATACTAACTCGGGTTAATAAGATCCTTAATGCGTTTGTTGGTTTGTTCCTCGACCCATTGGTTAATGGTATCGGCAGCCTGAACGTTTTCAGAAAAGTCCAAATTTTGCGATGCCGATAAAAAGGCAGATTGGGTCAATTCTTGGAAACTCGGCTTCACGGTGAATTGCTTGTTAATGAATATTTTGTTGGCGAGACGAAGATCTACGTCTTTGACGGCCTGCACGGTTGTAATTTCGAATGAAAAATTACATCGATATTATAATTTTAAATAGACAATGAAAGCAAAAAGATTAATAAATGTAGGAAGGAAGTAAAAAGAAAAAAAAAAGTTTTTCTTTACGTTGAGAGTACTGATGATATTTGAATATCCAGTTCTAGCTACAGACTCCTCTGGAAGATGAAGAACTTGTTTGAATTCTTTCTCTGTTTCTCCGCGCGAGCCATAAGCAGCCATGGAAAGAGCGATCGAGGCGCTAAGAGGAGACGTGATCAGATTGCCACGGTTTTCCTTCCCGACCTCCTAATGGACATTTATCAAAAGGACAATGAACAAATTATTCCAAGAATAAAGAGATAATTATATATATATATATATATATTTCTTACTCTGAAAAATAACGATGAGAACCGATTGTTTCCATCGGTGATGGTCTGAACAGCCCTGTTTTCAATAGGCCCTGCCATGCTGCTTGCAAGGCAGGCTATCAAAATAGCTAATCCTTGTACTGAAAACGAAAGGATTCGTTCAGATTTCATTAAATTTTCTTTCGATCAAATAGGATTTTATTACGATGACGTAACTTTAATTAATTACTTTTAATGATGATCTTACTTTTAGAGATGATCTCGAACGAGCTAACATTATTTTACCGTAGAGATAATAGATAGGAAAATTAGAGAGACTATTAATAAAGCGTATAATGTTTCAGGGAAGAGCAAACATATCACCGCGGAAAGAATGTAATGAAAAGAGAAGAAAGAAATGGCAGATAAGACGTAATCGAGTGTTATATGAAAATAAGGTCAAGATCGTTCGAGCTTCGAAAGGAATTATTTCTTCATTTTTTCCGTAAGATCGCATTAAAAATGATAGTTAGCGAGGAAGGTTAAATGAAAAGATAAATAAATGAAAGATGATTATACGTTTAGAAATAATATGTTATTTATTTCGTTATCGCGTCGACAGAAAATTCGATAAAAATCGATAAAAATTGACGAAATATACCTTACAAATGTACAATTGTGAGTTATATAGGCAGGATTGAAAAGGCTTACATCGCGTTAAAACGATCTATCTAATCGGGGGGGGGGGGGGGGAGGGGAGGGGAGGGGAGGGGAGAAAAAGAATGTGCAAAAGGACAATGTACAAAATACCTATGTATATATAAGTATGTACGTAGGCTAATTCAATATTTCCTCGAGTCTCATCGGGAAAACCCATCGCGTAGGAGCGAGGAGAGACAAGATGTTTTGACATAATGATAAATAATAAATGCCGTAACGTGTTCTCTCCTCTAATAGCTCGAAATGAAGAATATGATACGCGTAAATTATTCGAATTAAGTATTTAAAAAAGTATTAAAAAATCCGACATTTCTACGCTTCATTCATATTTCGATCTATGAAATTTGGAATTTTAAACTTTATTTGCTCGAAGAGAAGAAAAATATGACGGAGTAAAAAGGAGAATATTAAAAATATCCTCGATCCATATAAAAATATAATCTATCTCGATGTAGTTGAGAAAAGTCAGTCGATGCACATAGAACGTACTGTGTATTTTCTTAACTTGATCGGAAAGAATTCAGATTCAGTAGAGAAGAATAAATCGCGATAGAATCGACGTTCGCTCTTATACGTACTAGTAAGACTCTAAGAGAATCTAGTCTTCGACAAAATCGTCGTATTATTTGTATTATGGTTAAAAAAGGCGAAATTGAGACGTCCTTGAGAAGTGCTCAATGACACGACATTGACGAAGCTCGACTCGCAAGTTATACATACGTTAAGATCGTAAATTAAGTCTTTTTTTTTTTTTTTCTTTTTTTTTTTTTAATTCGAAACGCGACTCATGGTCAAAGTTCGGAGTGAAATATCCGAAGGTCTTATATTCGACTTTACGAGAGATTCATATTTAAATTCATATTTTGAACGTTTCTACTCACGTGTATACATGTTGATCGGTTTCATTGATCGTCCCGCTTCGAATGCCGAACGTTAACTAAGAAACGAGTATACGGTACGGTTATATAAAAGAGTGTTGTGCCCGAGGATCCGGCAGGAAACTTCCGATGACGGAATCGTCGCCACCGTAAGCGACCGTAGAGCACCGATTTCGAGTACGAATAGCAGCCAATGGCGTTGCTCGAACGCAGAAAAATGAGAAGATAAGGGCCCCGGGCATAATATCTTTTGAATCTTCCTATGAAATGTAAATATCAAATCAACGAGAGATCAGATCTTTACTTTCTTTCCTCGAAAATCCCCGAGAGTCGATCGATCGATCGATCGATCGTTCGTTCGTTCGTTCGTTCGGTTGATCGATCGATCGATCAACGCGATTCACAAAACACATTATAAATAATAACATTTGTTTCAAAGAAATTCGTCTAATGATCGAATACTCCTTGATTTTCTTCGCATATGACGTTTCTCATTATCCGAGATTGGTAATTGATATAAAAATTGTAAAAATTGTGAGGTAGATTATCCGTAGTAGAAGTAACGATGCCGATAATATCATAATGACGATATGACGCCAATGGAGGATTACTTCTCTTCCTTCTCGAGAAATCCTCTCATCTTTTTTTCTTTTTTCTTTTTTTCATATTCTTTATCGCGTCAAAAGAATTTCAAGTTCGTATTTAAGGAATTTATATCGTATCTGTTCCAATATTTTTTTACTACATTTTCTGTGATTGTTATTTTAATAACGCAAAGATAACGGCATAGGTGATATAATTTTACGTTTTACCTCTTTTCTTTTTTTTTCTTTTTTCGTCAAAAGGATTCTACCTTCGAAATCTTCTTATCGTAAGAATCTATCTTACGAGTTTAGTATAACAGTGTTTAGGCATCAGTGGAAAAATTGCAAATCGTCGACGCGATTACATATCTCTTTGTAAGAGTATACGATCGATCTAGAAGAAATTTGAGTGGTCGATAAAATCTTCTTCTTGTCTTTTTATCGTTATTTATCTTTTAATATTCGCTTCGTCTTTTAATGTCGTTATATCGATCGAACGAATCTACAGAAGCATTATCCAGATTGAGGACAATTTGCTAGTTTCAAGAAGTTTCATTCGATCGATTCGACGATCTTTGACAATGTTAAACTTTCATAAATATAGATTTGGTAGAAGATCCGAAATGATATGCGATTTTGTTTTTGTCGATAAAAGACGATAATAGATATTGATAATGAGAAAAAAAGAAGGGCGTTAGAAAGTTAAATCTTGAGGAAAGGAGTAACGCGGCGACGATGATAGATATAAGGGAATATAAGACGCGGTGTGGCAATAACAGCAGCGGCTGTGGTATAGACAGTTGGAAGGTGCGTACGAACAAAGATAATCGATTAAATGAAATGGATGAAAGCGCACGAAGCCGATAGGAATCTGGCAAGAGATATACGAGCACGCGTGTTGTCCTATGAAAAAAAAATAAGAATTCACCCATGACCTTGAGATTGTCCCCCACCCGTTTCGATATCTCGTTACCTCTTGGGAAGAATCACCAGAGCATTTAACGGTGAACCGAACCAACGCCCATAGAATGCTTCCGCGGCAGCGCATGCGCGGTCCCCCATTTGTCGTTCATTGACGACAAATAAAGTAAGCAACTCAATGCTAAGGTAATCGAGTTAAGACTCTTGTAGAAATTTGCTTATTTATAAGAATTCGAAAGAATGGAATTAATGGAGGGGAATATTTACCCAGCTTAAAATTTCCCCTTGAATATGTATAAAGTGAGTAACGCAGGCACAAACATTGAGAGAATAAAAAGTTTTTCCACCGTATCCGTATAAAACTCACAAAGTCCACGCTCTATATGAGACGAGTGGTAAAAGACGACAGGATCTCGGTATCGGTTAATGCGATAAATCGATACATCGAGGATGTTGTCACTAGGATGAGCCGATCGAAATTGGACCCATATCCTCAAAAAGCGCGAAATTGAAAAAATCGTTGGGAAAATAGTTAAAGCGCGTCGTTAATGCCGAGTATTTAGATTCTTATTACGTAAAAGTAGTAAGTACCTTCTCGGACGATTTATCCTTTAAGGAACGAATTCGATTAGCTTACATAGAGTAGTTGTTAATTATACTTCAACTTGTTAAGATAACTTCGTCGGCTCTTCGACGAAAAAAATATAACAAGAGTGATGAATACGAAATAATACGAAATATATTCGTACGAGCATGTGCGTCTCCGCTCCTATGACTTGTACGGCAAAAGTTAGTTTTTCCGTAGCGATAAGAAGCAAGATAGTAAATTTCCTATACCGTTCAATATTTTTTTCATAAAATACGTAGATTTTTCTCGGATATTACCACATCTATATCCGCGGATCTAAATCTCGATAAAAAAAGAAAAAAACAAAAAACAAAAAAAAAGAAAAAAAAAAGAGATGACGATCAAGTGTTTTTGGTGATCTTTCACTCTATCCTTGTCTCGATTTTAAGATTGGCACACACCGATATGATACAATAGAAATCGATCGAATGACGTCATTTTATTAAACGCAGTATATAAAGGTTACGATACGATTGATTTTTCGACAATTATTTCAATGACCGCGTATTAAATAACTCACCGAAAAGAATTGCCGTGTCGTCGCCTTAAAAAGGCGCATTAAACGGGTATATATCGCGAACCAAACTGACTGGAAGATCGAACGAATGCGTATCATCGACGCATGCTCGTCGATAAGATTACTCGCGTTAGAAGATATTTCAAGCCAACGGAAATAAGTACCTAAATTTAGTCCAACGATGAGATTGTTCGACGATGAATAATATTTATCCCTGAGTTAGTCCCTGTTATCGTACAAAATGTACATACCTATATAATAACGCTTTCTTCTTCGGCATTGCGATAGATATAGAAATTAACTGGGGTAAGAGTAACTGGAGTTAAAGAAAAAAAATTTGTAATGTTACTCACGATCGGACTTTCGGCTCGTATAAAGAGACGATAAAATAATAGTTATTATTTCATCGCGTTAATTGTCGTCGTTCCTTCGGTAATCACTGAAAGGTTAATATTATTTTTAACGAATGATAAGCTACATTCCCTGTGAAATAGATAAGTGTGAACGATATATTACGTTTTCTCCTCTCCTATCCCTTCTGATTCCTAATGAAAAGAGTAGAGACCGAACGAGTACAAATCAGTCAAATTTTACTTGTAAAAAATGATCATTGCTAAAATAAATTATCTCGTTGTTGCGGTAATAATGTAATAACGATTAGGAAGATCCATAGGCGTATGATTAGGAAATTCAAAGTATTCCTATTTTCAAGCCTTTTCGAAATGTCTCGGTGAAAAGGTTGCCCTACGAAATTCTTCTCTGTGATCGCAGCACTTATCATTGGGATAACCCTTTTTACATAGATCACAGCCACAGGTGGGTTCTCGAGGCTCTTCGTGGTAAGGTGGACAAGGAGCGGGCTTTGTTTCGCAACAGCAAGGAGCACAAGGATCCTGTTGTCAGATAAGGTTGATTCTTCAAGAAGAAAATTTCTTTTAAAACGTCTAATAAGTAGTAAACGTTTGCTGGAATTTAGATTTTTTCTTCTAATCGTTAACGCTCATTAACCTGCATTTTAATAAAACAACAGGATGGCTTTTTTGGCGGACACATTTCACTAGGTGCTGTGTAATCCCGTAGCTCTCGATCTGAATCTTTAGATTTTTCTTTGCTCGCTATATCGGCACGACCGTCGGCACGACCGTCGGCACGACCGTCGGCACGACCGTCGGCACGACCATCAGCGCGAGCGTCGGCATGAGCGTCGGCGCGAGCGTCGGTACGAGCGTCGGCGCGAGCGTCGGTACGAGCGTCGGTGCGAGCGTCGGTACGAGCGTCGGCGCGAGCGTCGGTGCGAGCGTCGGTACGAACGTCGGCTCGTACGTCGATTTCTCCTTCGGGAATGGTTAATTGACTTTCGGCCTTTTTTCTTCTCCAAGGACACGCCGATTTAATTTGTTCCGTACTCCATCGAATGCCTCCATTTACTGACAATTGCAAATATACGATTGAGATACGATATATAATAGCTCGATACGTATTTTCTTCTTTACCAGTATAAAACATTCGTTCCAAGATATTCGATCGCGATGGATTGTCATCCATAGTCGTTGACCATGACGCAATGTGGTCCGTCGGAGACCTGCTCTATGTTAATCGGTAATAACACATTTTTTCAAGATAATACAAAAAATTTCATTTCATATGCCAACAGCCAAAAATGTAAATGGATGAATGCTCGATATATCGATTACTCATTACGATTCGATTTACTCGAAGATAGATGGATAGATTTTTCTTTTTTTTTTTTTTTTTTTTTTTTGTTTCCTCGTAAATTCTATTAACTTAGGCTGATCGATCGACGAAATAATGAAGACGATTACTTTTCTCACGTCGTACGTCGAAAAATCGATAATATCAAAATATCGGCGTCAACGAAATTGACATTAAAAGTACACAAATAAGAAATACACGTCGGTTGATAAAATTGAAATACACATAGGGAGATATGTACCCTCTGGCGTGTATCGACGCGTACTATCGCTTAAAGTGCGGCGAACCAAAGAACGAATGAGACATATTTCTTCCTCGCAACATCACCAACGACGCAACGCCAAGAGCGTACGCAGAGATAAATTGCCGTTCTAAGTAACGTATATATTACATGACTTTGTCTCGTCTCGCGTTAGTAGCTTTGTAGATTTTGAGGCTAATTAAACCGGACATGTTTATAATAAAATATGACGGATAAAAACGATTACAGTATACAGCTAGATCCGGAAACAAAAATGCATTGTACGTTGCATTTGTTCAAAGATGTAGAAAATACTGGTGAAATAAGAAGAAAAGTTATGTCTGGCGATGTTGCATGTTGCATCTTAAAGCCTACATACATAATAGATCCATTTCAGATTGTAATAGCTGCCAATAAAGCGGCTATTAATGAAAGTTGTAATCGGTTAATTACAAAAAACAAATATACGGAGATTCTATTTTATCTTTCAATGAGCAAAAATATATCAAAATCGTTAAGAGACTTTGGAGCAAGCGACAACGACAAGAACATGTTGGTCGTAACGATTCACGAAAGAGAGAAACAAGATTCTCTCTCAAAAATGATCGTCGATAATGTAAAAGGGAAGAGATTGTCGTTGATGGAGCTAAAAGAATTGACAGATTTGGAAGTTGCAAAGAGATATTATAAAATTGATAAAGAGGAACTAAATGTATCGAGTTGTATAGATTCGATAATATCTAGGATAGCTTGCAAAGACTTTTCGTCGAAATAAAAAATCGTTGGATTGAGAAGAAGTATTAAATGTCATCGAGAATGCGCGTCATAGAGATTTACGAAATGTCGAAAAAATAAAACGCAGAATGCAAAATATTCTATGCTTACCAAACCGAATGAATATTTTATTTTTTATTCCTTCCACAATTAAGGAAGCTAACTAATATAAGAAGAACAGACAATAAAACTAATATAGTACCAAACTTGAATCGCAGTTTATATCCTTTAATCGAGCAATTTTCAAGCAAATATTTCATTTTCTATATCGTGCTCTTGAAAGTGAAACTACGCGATGAAGATGTGAAATACGATAGCATAAAACAACAATCAAAATCCAAGTTGTATCGTATCGCCGATGTCTCGTAGATTTTTCATTTCAGAATCTAGAATCCAGCTCTACGAGAGAACATCTTCGTCATCTCTGTAAGAATATAAAGATCCAATAAATTTTTATATTTTCCTTAAAACATGTCTTTGTGAAATGGACAAGAAAAAAAAAACCAATATACATGGGACTTTCATTGGTTTTGTGTACGATGGCTGTGAATGAACGATCATTATTATTAGACGAGGAAAGTAGGATAGCGCATGTTTGTTAGTCGGAAATATCTTTTGTTTTTTATTTTTATTATTATTATTATTATTATTATTATTATTATTATATTTTTTTTTTATTCACTCATAAATAAGGCCAAAGATGCGTAGAAAACAATCATAATATCCGCAAGGATACAGGATGAGTCAAATCCTGCGGAATTAAATAATGGATTTAAAGAGAGGACACTTAAAGAGCACGCAATGTTTGTAAAATACGGAGACTTTGTTAGGAATACCTTGGTAGACTGCACATTTCGCATATTGAAAATTCTGCGCTGTTGATAAAAGTGCAATGAGGGCAAGTCCACAATTCTTGATCAGCGGACGAATTTGCAGCAGCAGCTTCTGTGCCAACCGCTACGCTAGTGCTAGCTGCTGTTGCTGCTGCTCCTGCTCCTGCTCCTGCTCCTGCTGCTGCTGCTGCTGCTGCTGCTGCTGGCAAGGAAGAAGATGATGATGGTCTGCTGATCATGCCACTATTAAATGGTAGTTGAGTAACTTGCGACGTAGACGCTGCGGTCGCCGATATCAATTGTTCCACCGTGGCCCAATGTTCCGAACGTGACCATTCCATTGCCATTTGTTTATCTTTATTGCGTACGGCTTCGAGCAATGGTACCATGTGATCCTTAAATTTGACCAAAATTCATTTCTACATTTGGCACAGATCGTCCTAGAGATTAATGTCAAAGAAATAATGTGTACCTTCATGGGTAACATATCCATAGTGGTGATAAACAAAAGCAAATGAAAATCTGAAATTGCTTCCAAAAATTGGTCCGAGTTAAATTGTTGCATATAGGTGCACAACGAACGAAACTCTTGAACTTGTCCATCGATTAATCTGTAATCAAATGTTCGTACGTACGTTATTATATATTTTCTCAAGCGAGATATTATCGGAAATTACCTGTTTTCGATAAGAAAAGGAGTAATGTCATCGTTCGCGTAAAAAGTAAATTGAGGAGTGAGAGGCGTAGATGCGGGTACGTCCACTAATAAATATTCCACGGGAAGAGGTCTCGCTAGCCTCGGTACTTCGTTACCATAGCTGTCTTTTTCCTAAAAAGAAAGAGGGTAAAATGAATATCGGAAGAGATGAAGGATTTTATAAAACGAAAGTGAAAGTGGGACCCCGCGCGGTCAGGCGGGAAAAAGTTGTAATCGAATCGAATTTTAAGGCGAATTCAACGGCGTTGAATAGACGAACATGAGAAAGAAGGATCGAGAAAGGGAAACGAGAAAAAGATTCGAAGAAGGCCCGATGGTGTCGCCCCAATGCGAGGAATCGTCCAAGTGACGTACGCGAAATATCACTGTTCGATTGGTTAATAGCAGGAGAAAGGAGAAAGAGAAAGGAAGATGGAAGGATCGAGACAGAGAGAACGATGGTGAGAAAAGGAGAGAGAGAAAGAGCAACAGCGTAAGCGGAGGAGTGCGCGGCTGTGGTGCGTGTGTCGGTCGGTCGGTCGGTCGTCGCCGCTATGCTAGTGGTTAGTTTAGTGAACCAAACATCATGATGTGGCAAAACGTTCTCACGAGCTAAAAGCTGGAGTAACGCCGCGTTAACCGGCGCGCCGTCGTTATGTTATCCACAATAACTCACGAGGTTCGATAAAAAGCGTAAACATTGTTAAACGCGAAAAGTACAAACAAACAAACACAAGCAAACAAAAAAAATCCCTGCGACTAGAGTTCCACGGCAAGGAAGACGACAACGGCCACGGCGACGACGACAACGGCGACGACGGCGACGGCGACGGCGACGGCGACGGCGACGGCGACGGCGACGGCGACGACGACGACGACGAGGATAAAAACGACGACAAGGAAAACAACGTACGGTCACCGGTACAACGACGGCGACGGCGACGACGACGACGACGACGACGACGACGACGACGACGACGACGACGACGACGACGACGACGACGAAGACAACCGCGACGGCAACAGTGGCAGCGACGACGACGACTCATTCGTGCTTCTATCTTCGCAAGTGGGATTCCGCACTATGTCAGTCCCGATGTAAATTAAAGTTGTATCGTATGTGTCGAAGTGAGAGAATTACGCGAAGAAGATATAACCACCCTTACAACGATATATATCTTGGAAGTGACGAGTGTCAACGATCAGCCTCCATCGCGCGGTAAGGAGACGATCACGAGCGTATACACGGTACGAAGCATTTAGATGATTCTGAATAGAAGACGCTCTTATAAGAGAAAGAGTCTATCTCCTCTTTCTTTTTCTATGCATATTGCGTATAATGAGAATAAGAGAGGTGAAGAGAGACGGGAAGAGCGAGCATGTATGAACATATACGTCTCTACGTAAGCGGGAAGGCAATATGGCGCGCGGGCGCGCGTAAAATAGCGATGGGAGGGGGAAGAGAGGAGGGAGAGGCGAGACGAAGCGCGCGTAAGCGACACGACGGAGGAGAGAAGAGGAGGCGCGTTCCCGCGGATTCCCTCGCTGCGCTGACACGTAGTAACTACTTTGTGAATTTCTTTGTCGTTTAAGAGACATAACGTGCCGACCGATAAGTTGCGGGAATTCGCGATCGTTTATCGGCTTGTCTTTTTCTCTCTCTCTCTCTCTCTCTCTCTCTCTGATTTCATTTCTACTCATGCGATATGCCTGCCTGCCTGCCTGCCTACGTATACGACGAGGTATTAGAGTAGCAGAAAAAAAGTGCGGTACTCGATACGTTCTTCCCTTATCGGATCTCTCCTCTTCACCCCTTCTTCTCGCGTTAAACGAATGGCGAGTACCAAGTGACTTGGGCGATTCGAATCCTACTTGTTTTTCCCCCTCCAAATCCTATTCCTTTCTCTCTTTCATGTTACTCTACACACATAAGTGCGCGCGCGCGCGCGCCAACACTACTCTCTCTCGCTCGCTGATACTCTCTTCTGGGATAGCACTGTGTAGCTTTTGGCGCGATTTCACGCGCACGCGCTTTCCACGCGCGTAAAAAATGTCATTTTTCGATCGTTCGTGCCGATCTGCTTTCGTAACGAATGACTTCGTCGACGAATAGACTGTTCCGTGATAGACGATGAGTTCTTCTTCGAACCTTCGAACAGGATATATAATTTAGTTTGTACGTCGAACGTGAAACTGGGATTCGTCGATGATAATTCGAAAAAATTCTTTATACGTTTTCCTTTCTCGATTTAGATCTTCGCAGAAAGAGAGCAGTTCTTCATTTTGCCGCGGCCGCCGACATGTGTTTACGAGAGCGATGCACGTGGTCGCACGCCTTCGTTCTCTTCTATCGTTTGTTCGAGAAAATATATAAATCGGAATAGTCTTAAATTAATTATAATAAAATAATAAAAGTGTTCGCGCGAAACTGTTCTAAAGAATATGATCGTCCTCGCCGGAAGGGACACATATAAAACGACTCGAAACGCTCTTTGGATGCCAAGTTCGAACGAACAAAGAATGGTGATGCGCTACTTTTTTCTTACTCGTAAAAAAAAAAAAAAAAAAGAAAAATATCATAAATAAAAGTGAAACTCGGTGATTTATTTTCGTGCAAAATAGTACATATAAGAATAAAGTGAAATAGACTGTAACAACACTGCATAAAAAGTATTTCATCAAAAGAGCCATTTTTTTTTTTTTTTTTTTTTTTTTTTTTGGAACTCTTTAAGTCTATTAAGTTTCTTATTTCACAATAAAATAATTAAAAGAAGAAAGAAATAAGAATGATCATCTTTGCAACAGATATCGTTCGTATAAATATAACGTGTACATAATAGAGTTAGTAATTTGTAAAAAATAGCAGATAAACACACTACATTTTATATAAAGAGAGAGAGATTTTCTCGTTGAATAACCATCGCTGTTCTTTCTGTGATTTTGTTTATACTACATCTCTCTATCTAAAGAATGAAACCTGTGACTAGAACTTTTCATTTTTGTTAATAGACATTTTCTATGCACTGAAATTATTTCAAGTCACTTTGGACATCATCGAAAGGAAAAATGTCATACTTTTGCTTTGCGATATCTGATTGGTCCAAGAATCTGATTGATAAAAGAAAAGAAAGCAAATAAGTTTGTTTGATATATGTATATATATATATATATATATATATATATATATATATATATATATATATCTTCATTTTCATCGACCAATAGTCGACATTTTTTCCTTTCGATAAAAAAAATTTCTCTAAACAGCCCGTTGTCGCGTCCTTCTATATGATTGCATTAAAATAATGAAATGTCGTTGTGCTTTCAGATGTTGGATCCAAGCGTATTGACTGATTTGGAGGAGCTGACGCTTTGCAATTATTGCAAGCAGAAGTACAATGATGCCGAGCAATGTCCAAAATACCTTAGCTGCAAACACTATTTCTGTTTGCGTTGCATAGAAAACAATTTGTTAAAGGGGCGCGATCTATTCTGTGCGCACTGTTGGAAGAGGACCGATCTCGGTGATCAAGGACCTGACGCTTTGCCGACTCATTCTCCGCTCCTTGCCCTAGCCAACAACTTGTCACATTTAAAGATCACATCGAACAACACGTCCAATAAATGCGTCGACAAAGAGAGAAAGGTATAATAAAGCGCTTAAAGCAAAGATATATTGCGTCTATCGAAAAGAGTCCTCTTTAGATTTAGAAATCTATCGCTGTATTTGGTTTTAGATTATGGGCCCGCTTGCCTTCATTAACATTATTCTTAGATGCTTAAAAACAAAATTCTTGGGCACATATGTGCATTATAAAGAGAGAAAGAGGGAGAGGGAGGGAAGAGTAACGGGCAAGTTACGAAGCCATATCGAGAAAAAGATTCTCGTGGTAATAGGATCACATTATACGACGTTACTTTTTCCTTTGCGTGGTGGCGCCGCACTTTGTCCCTTTGCTACGTTTTCACGCTGTTTTTCATTTTTCAACTATTGACCTTTTTCTCCCATTTCTTTCTCTTCTTTTGTTTTTTCTTTTCTTTTTTCTTCACAGCCTCCTTTTACTAAAACTTTATTCGATCGTCGAAGAAGGAAATGTATTATAAGATTAATTTCTTTGCAGAGTGAAAATTGTCACACTCATGGAATGCCTTTGGCTCTTTGGTGCGCAACATGCTGTACGGCACTTTGCAGAGCGTGTGCAACGCCTCAAGAACATCCGGGACATCAGATTAAGTCGCAAACCGATGCCAAAGAACAACTTATATCCGATGTAAGTAGTAGCCTCTCTCTCTCTCTCTCTCTCTCTCTCTCTCTCTCACTCACTCCCTCCCCTACCCTCCCCTCCCCCTACCAACCTCTTTTTCTTCCCGCCCTCTCTGGTAGAAAATGATGATGTACGTAAGGTGGTATCATCGTGCGTTGTGCACCTCAACTTCGAATAAAAGAGACTCGGCAAAGGGTCTTTCAACAACGACAACTTGTTGTCGATAGGTCCAATTGGAACTAGTCGCCATGGGGAAGCTGTCGAACGAGATACAAAGACTGGCAATGCAGCAACGAGAATTCTTAATAAAAGTATTAGAGGCATGCGTGACGCTGAAGACACACGTGGAAACGGATCTACAGAATGGCTGGAGTCATTTTCCAGAAATTACGGATGCTCGTGAAACTTTAGGAAAAGCAAAGGCCAGTTTGTCGATGATCGATAGCCCTAGCGACGTTTATAGCTTGCACTCACAATTGATCGTCGAGAAGCAAAGGTTGCAATCCAAGTACCAAGAGATGATGTTGCAATGTCAGTTGGACGATCTGATAGGAAATTCCGGAGTCGTTTTCGACTTTGCTCTTTTGAAACAAGCGTTGGCGGGTATACATACAGGAGAATCGATGGTATCTCAAACGTCGGGCAATGGCGGTAGATTGGCCAATCATCTGACGGCTTCGCAAAATCCTATACTGTTCCTCGCGAATTATTGTATGTCGCAGTTATACTCGAGACATCTCGTTAGCAAGCAACACATGCAAAATGGCTCGATTGAATATCATTCGGGTATGATGGGCCCGCAACAAGCTCCACCTGTTCACGTTCATCAAGGTCCACCGCAGGCCTCTCAAAACAATCCTCAGCAACAGCAGCAGTCGCAATCGCAACAGCAACTTCTTATCCCACCCGGTTCGCCGTCCGTAAAGCCCGTTCCACCTGCACCACCTAACGCCATGTTGCATCCGCAACAACAGTCGACGTTTATGCCAGAAGCAGTAGGCGCTAGCGGGGCAAGTTTGGTAGCCGTCCACTCGTCCCCTCAACAACCACCGTCCACAGGAATGGCGGCGTCTCTTCGTGGCCCATCCAATCCCTATCCGCTTTATTACTTCAACATAGAAGTCAATGGATCTCCTCACGGCCGTATCGTTATCGAGGTGAGACCGGACGTCGCGCCAAAGATGGCGAAGAATTTTAGCGTATTAGCAACCGGTGAGGTTGGAGTCGGTTACAAGGGATGTACGATATTTCAATGCTGGGAAGGGGAGTCGGTGATAACGGGAGACTTTGAACTTAACAATGGTCGAGGAGGCAGGAGCATATTCGAAGATGGGTACTTTATGCCAGACGACACAAAGTTTCCAGCGGTCAGAGGAACCGTGGGAATGAGAAGAACGCAGAAACGTCATGATAATCTCGGCATGGTGGGCTCTCAGTTTCGTATCATCCTACAAGAAATGCGAGGATTCACAGGAATTTTTGGCCACGTCGTGGAAGGGCTCGATCTAGTTGAAAAGATATCAACGTTTGGTGATCAGACTGGCAAGCCTACTAAGAATATTCTAATTACGAACTGTGGTAAATTGTAACGGCTTCTCCATTACGTTTGGTACCGAATGGTAACGAATACCTAATCATACCTTACGTTTTTTCCCGTTCTAGGTAAACTAAAGGAAGTGTCGCGACGGTGTCACCGAGAGAAAATCAAAAAGAAAAGAAACGGGCTTCTTATGCATATTCCTTTTTTTTTCTCCCCCCTTTTCCCCCCCCCCCCCCCTAGGTGCGATATAGGGAAGTCTTATGGACGATAATATGTATGGAGAATTATGCGCGTAATGTCTAACGAAAAGATATTATTTAATCTCCATATGTAAATTCTCATTGGAAGACACCGTCGCGACATACAGTTCCAAATAAATCGCGATGCTCCGTATGAAATCACACAACTTAATTAACTATTTACAATAGAATCTAAAGATGTTGAATCTATTTTTAAACGTGGACGCGTTAGAGAAAATGATGCTGCTACTACTACTACTATTACTAATAATAATGGTGATGATGATGACGACGACGACGGCGACGGCGACGGCGACGGCGACGGCGACGACGATGACGAAGATGATGATGATGACGATGACGATGACGACGACGACGACGACGACGACGACGACGACGACAATTATGACGATGATGATAAAGATGAAAGAGAGAAGAAAAAAAAAAAATAAATACCCATATTTTGCTATTGATCGGGAATCACGAAGATTCTATGTCTACAATAACGACGATGATCGACACATACGTACCTCAGATCGATCGTGATATCGATACGACTTCTAGCTGTACGGTATTTGTTTTAGAAGAGGTTCGACGTTTATTTTTGGCTATCGGCGTATTGCTACGTATAGTTTATAGAGCGTATCGCGCGCTGCGAAGTTAAAAGTCACGTAGTATGTCAGGAAGAAAGAGAAAGGTGACAGCGAAACTTCGGTGTGCGCTTCTAATGTCTTAGGTCGTAGATAGTATAAATCGTGTAAACGGGAAATAACTAAGAAATCTTTTTTTTTTTTTTTCGTTTTGTTTGTTTTCTTAAGATAAACGTGCTTACGTGTGTATCTTCTACGTACGTACGTAAACACGTAAATCAAAAGAAAACATATTAAGGTCGGGGATTAAAATAAGGGTCGAAAGACGCGCTTGACTTCGAATTATCCGGTAACTGTGATTCCGTACGCAGGATCGTTTTAGAAGTTTAACAAAAACTATCGAACGATACGTAGGCAAGTTAAGAAGACAATTCCGTTTCGTCGTCTTATAAACGATCGCGTATCGTTCCATTCCGGGAGGAAGAGAAAGGAGCCAAAAGGGAAAAAAGAAAAGAATTATTTGGGGATTAGACGTGTACCGAATAGCATAGAAGGAATGATAAAGAAATGTTTTGGGTCCCACCGAGAGAGGCTCCAAGAGATAATTCCCTTTTTGCTCTTTCTGTCGACTAGTAAAGTCGTCGTAAATTAACTGTATTTAAGGTTAGATCTCAACATGCAAATGTATACAAGGCCTAACTACTACTATGTAGACCGTAAGCCTCATCGTCTGATCCAGAAGACAAAACGAGTGGAATTAATGGATACATACGTACAAACACACACACACACACACACACACACACACACACACATACGCAGACAGACAGACAAAGTACGTAGATATATACGTACACGCATATATACCGTCATACACACGTATACATATTAAACGAAATCATTCCTCGATGCTGTATATCGAAGTATTACGATAATGTAATGCGTTATAGTATTCGTCTAAATCCACGTAAAATCCCATCGTTATATATCGTACTATCTCGTGTACAACGCGTGCGAGTGACGCGTTCTAAAAAAAAAGAAAAAAAAAAAAAAGAAAAGAAAAAAAAAAAGAAAAGAAAAAAAAAAAAGAAAAAAAAAAAAGAACGTGTAAGAACGAAATGTGCGTTAAAATGGCAAAGCACATTACTCTCACACGTATGTAGGTACATATATGCACGCCCTCGTCGTCGCGGTTGCCTTTTTTGAAGAGAGCCTCATTCGATGTTGAACTTGAAAGTTTTAACACTTGTTGATTAGCTGAATAATGCGTCGCGTGCGATAGGAACGCATTATCGCGGCGACGAACGAATGTAAGAGAGAATTGCCGTTAGAATAATTACACGAAAGAAGAAAGAAAAAAAAATAAGAAAAGTTACACGCATACAAAAAAAACAAACAGCAAGCACGCACGCAGACACACACATACACACACACACACACACACACGCATACATACATACATACAAGAAATACGTACGACGATAAGGAGGGTGCTCGTGCTCTCGAGTAAATTTTTCTCGTTTCGGTGCAAAGAGACAAAGCGAAAGCCGAATAATAGTATAGAGTAATTTTTTTCTCCAGCTGAGAAAAAATATACGTAAACAAAGTTCGTATATATCACCGAAACGAGCGAATGCTACAAGGCCCACCTCTATATACACAAAGTGAAAAAAATATCCCACACGCGCGCGTATATATACTACATATATTTTTATGAACGTGATGAGGTAACAACGCATAGCTTGTAATATCGATCTTAAATGACCGACATTGGTTTACCCTCGCCCCTCGCGTTCGAATTAAAAACGATTGAGCGGCTATAACTCTTATTAAGTTTTTCCTTGCGAATCTTCAAATTCCTTTTTCCTACCTCTGTATCCCATGTCCTCCTATCTATCTTTCTTTACAACGACTTCCTTCTTATCTGTCAGTCTGTCTATCTATCTATCTATCTATATCTCTCTCTCTCTCTCTTCTCATCCCTATCCCTACCGCTCCATTCCCCCCTCTCTCCCCTTCCTCCTATTATGTTAAGGCGTAATGAGCATTATAAAAAAAATCGAAATATTTTGTTTATAGTCTACGGTAAGCGTATATCCGTAGGGCTCTCGCTTAAACAATTTTATTATTTCATTATACATGCGTACGAGATGAACGTTCGTTACCCAACTTAAATGTACTTTTAATCGATGAATTTTGAGTTATAAACTGTTTCTCCCTTTCAAACTTTGTGAGTAATTTTAAATAGATTATCCTTTACCTACCTCCACGAAAATACGTATACAAAGATACGATTGTGCGAGCGAAACAAGCCTTTAAGAGTATAATTAATTGTTATAAAGTTAAATGATGTAAAGTTACAGACTCACCTTGTAGAAGACATCTGGAACATATTGCTTATCGGTCGATTCGATTACATAGCCCAGTTCCGGTGCATCTTTCGTAGGAACCAAACATGCATCGCGTACCAGTGCAGAACATTGATTTGATACTTGATAGCCTTCCATGTGAACCTGATTTTTATCATCGCCTGCAAATAGTAAGATGTATTATTTATTATTGATCCGTACACAATGAAATAGTAATTTTTTTCTTTTCTTATTGTAAGCGCAATACGACAATGATACGATATGATATTTTCTGAATTTACCTGTAACGCAAACAGTTACGAACTTAGAACCAAAATAACCACTGGGTGAAAAACGACAAGGATTAAGAAATTGATTTTGGAAGTACCCTGCCATAATACACTCTTGCGCCGATAAGAAATGGCTCTCTATATTTCGGACATGTTTCACCTAAACACATAACGTATTATATATATATATATATATATATATATTATAAAGTTTCATTATGACCGGCGATAGTTATGAATCGCTATGATAGGTGTTACGGCTACGTATAATGTTGTTATACCGTTCCTTTCTTCACATCGTCGGCTATAAGATCCGTGAATATCCATCCTATTCTCTTCAAATTGAGAGATCGAGCCAATTCATCGACCAATGTCTCTTTCTCGTCTGGCAAAAGTTTTATAGAATCCTTTGTACTTTCCTAAAATAGTCCAAAAGTTTTATACGTCGTTTGTTACATCTTCAAGTGGATTATTATTATTAATAGACGATTTAGTTGACATTTCATTTTATTTCATAATATTATCATACTCACCTGCGGAGGTTCATATATAGCTGCGACAACTGCTCTAATCCCTAATGGTACATCCGTGTGTATCTCATATCGTCCATATAAATATCCAATACGTTGGTGACCAGTACTTCTCCAGTAATTCAAAAATCGTTCGACTAAACTAGCATTCTCAAACATGACATTGTCTATGTGACGGTAAGTTTGACGATTCAAAGTAATAGAACTAGGTTGACACTTGCTACAAATACCCCTAGGCCATGGAGGATGATCTTTGCAACCAGTCTTTACTCGGCAGCATATGTCGTCTAATTGTATAAATTTGCCCCTAGAAAAATAATTGGAAAAAATAGAATTCAATATAATCTTTTATAATACAGAGTTTTTTTACCTATCGACCCCGGCAGTGAGTTTCCTGAGATACGAATGAAAGGATAAATGTTTGATATTTTGTTCCTTCATATAGAGTTCATCGAACGGTTCCAAAGGAGAGCAGTGCACGCAACATCCATTTACACCATGACGACAACTTTACAAGAAATATATTAATGCATATACGTACACAAAAAAACACACACACACACACACACACACACACATATATATATATATATATATATATATATATGCACACATTTCTTCCTTCTCCCTACAGATATATCTCCATTTACTTACAGTTTTTCATCGCGTTTTCTCTGTATCTTCCCGTCGAGCTTCCACAACTGTTCATCTATGTCGTCTTCCGGCACATTTGGAAGGCTACGAAGTGAACCGATCACATTTGAACTTTGCACAACACGGTTTGTATTGTTTCCTGCATCGCTCTGTCCTATTTCATGTTTCAAGCGTTAATATAGATCTCCATAAAGTTAAAGTTATAAGATATATATTACA
This sequence comes from Vespa crabro, assembly GCF_910589235.1. Classification (NCBI taxonomy): domain Eukaryota; kingdom Metazoa; phylum Arthropoda; class Insecta; order Hymenoptera; family Vespidae; genus Vespa; species Vespa crabro. The sequence goes on from NC_060955.1 coordinate 149,994, forward strand.
AACCTCCAAAAGAATTGTGTGAATTTTTACTGGCAGATGGAGTATTCCAAAGCTGTGCACCGTTAAATGGTACAAGGTAGAGCATATCGCCGTGCGAAAGACCTATCTCGGACAGTGTTTTGCTGCGAGTACTTATGATTTCATCTTGATGATTTCGTTGCTTGTAGAGCCCAAATGTGAAACTATTCAAGTTGAATGCGTTAAACACCTGAAAGAATATGACAGAACAAAGGATTCGTTACTCTGATATATAATAGAGAAGAATAATGAAAGATTAAAAGTGCTGTTAGATGAGTAATACAAACTTTTTCAAAGAGCGTAAAGACGACATCCGATAAATAGACATCCACGCGCTTTGTCCCTTCAGACGACTGCACTCGTAACGTCTAAAAATGATAATGAAACGCTTAGATATACAATCATTTAATAGAGTTAATACAGTTATACTTTGTTAGATAATTTAAAATTCTTTGAAAAAAATGACAGCATGGACGAATTTCTTCCATGTAAAATTTTTTTTAACGAGATATAACAAACGAAATAGAATATTTGCAAATAAAAATATTTCATTATTGTTAAGTTATACGCGTACGCAATATTTAAGATAAAATAAACTTTGAAAAGAAAATTTCGGATCGCGCGAGATGACACAAGGTTTTGGAATTTCTTATACGGTACTGTAACAATAATAACCGCGTGGAACGGTCCTCTTTTAATTACCACGTATAGGAAAAAATAAATTATCATTTAGTCAGAAAAATCGGAGATGCGAAAAAGGAATTAACGAGTGACATGCACTTTTTTGAAATCTTAATCATTTTTTTAAGGATCAACTTACGATTTGTCTTGATTTTGACATTTCGCCGGTGTTGAGTGAAACATCAGCTGTTCAATCCGTTGTTCCTCTTGCCTGGGCAAACGCAAAGTCAGAAAATTCCCTAAGAAGACGCGAAAAAATTGTCGAGTCAACGTTCGATACCCTAACCTCTTGGCGCTCGCTTGTTTAACGGTATTAGTCGTATTTCGGTCGAGATTCGAAACGTTTTATCTTTCGAAAGAACGTTACTCCCGATCGGTCCTTCCCAGATAAATTCACCTTCGTTTAAAGAAGAAAAGAATAGTCCCGTGAAGCGCACCGCGTCTAGCAACAAAAGCCCGCGTTTCGACGCACGTCCCCGTCCAAAGAAACCAAAGGAGCACAACGGTCGTCACCAAACGGTTACCGTCCTGCCACTGTCAGCGCTAATCGCACGCAGCAGCCATCACGATGACGGATAGAAAAGAGGTAAGTCCTATGCTTCGCGATTCTTTTATTTTTTCCTTTTCTTTTTTTTTTTTTTTTCTTCCCCTCTTCTTTATTCCTTTATCTTTTCTTCCTCCATACACTTTTACTCGATAGAAAAGCTTTCGAGGTTTTTCTAGTATCTTTATCCGTATTCTCAGGGCGCTACTTCGATTTACATATCTTACTTTCTTTGCCAGACCAATTCGTAGCTCCGCGCGATAGTATGCAACCCTCGTTACCGATCGGTAGATAGGCTTTCAGACGGAAGGTGTCCTCTTCGAAACGTTTATCTTTTTATCGCTACTTGTCGCTCGTTCCCTTCGACTTAGGAAGGGGGAAAATTTAAAGCAACGACGCGTCCTTTATCGCCTTTCTTCTCACATTTCATTACACGGTAGTAGTTACATTTCTCTCACATAGAAGTGCTACTACGTAAGTAAAACTACTCGTAAGAATATCGATGCGAGATTAATCTTTCAATTGCGCGACATTCTTCCTACTTATTCGTTCGATCGATCGAAATTCAATCTTGCAATCTTATTACTTACTGCTTAATAGTTGCGTGTATTTTAATTGCGAGCATTTGAATTTTAAGCGTCGTCCATTCGTAATGAATATGACGGCGAGGTTAGATATTTTTCTTCGTCATTTATCAAGTCGCACGACTCGGTCAATGGATCACGCGAGTGAAACGATCCATTGACCTAACGTCGATCACTCTTCTCATTCGAAAGAAAAGAAAGCTGAGAAGGATGATGCAACGTGTTCTCCTTTAACTCGGATTAAGCGGCAATGCTCGTCTGTTTCGCAGCCGGTCAAGGCCGCGGTAACGTCGCTTGCCAATCACCAGGTGATCGTACGACCTTTGATCGTAAATAAAGCGGACATTGACACGTTATATCCTTGAATCCAATACACGTGCATGTATGTGTATATATGTATATATAGCAGTCGCTTCCCAGCGAAACGATGAAAGCTCGAAAAGATAAGATGGAAATAGACTATTCTCTATTATACATTATAATCAACGAAATCTGACGACGTCAATCGTTTTAACCGAAGGTGGATCGATCGATCGATTATCGATCGCACGACGAACGACCAACAATCGCGTTTGGTCACCGTGACATTGACAGTCTTTAAAGCGGTGCCGCACGTTATAGGTAGGTGAGTAGGTGGGTAGGTGGGTAGGTGGGTAGGTAGGTAGGTAGGTAATAGACAGGCGCTGCCTTCGCGCGATGACCCTCTTACCTCTTTACCGTTTCTTCCTGGCAAGAACGACTATCGCGCCGTAACGCCGTACTCGTACGGCCGTGCGAAGAGATTTCAGTTGCGAGGTCAGTTGCATTTGCTAGCACATCACAGTAGCCATCTAGCGAGAGCCGGAAATCGTAGGCCCCAACTCGTTCGATCTACCAACTCTCACTATCGTTTATATTTTCCTACACCTTTGTTGACCTTCCTTCTGCCATTTTATCGTTCTATATCTATACGCGTAAGATTCTGTATAAGGAAAAATTCGTTCGGTCGATAATTATATATCCACCCTCGAGGTGGCTTCGAGGGATCGATAGAATCCACCTGTTAACGGATCGCCGATCGATTCGAAAACGAAAAGGTAAGAAGAAGACGACGTGCGTTAAACGCTTTTCTCGGTCCATTACCTTCGATAGGAACGCATCATCATCCCGGAACGGCCTGTTCTCTATCAAATTCTCTCAAAAAATAATCATTCGTCCCTATGTGCGTGACATTCTTCTACTCGACCTTTATCCTTTTTCCCGAAACTCTCGTTGATCGGTAGAGAAAGTTCCTCGAGAGAGACGAACGTTCAAATTGTCAAATCACCGCGCGAATCTCGCGGACATTTTGAATTAATCGAAAGTCAGGTGTCCGAAGGGTAACACGGAAGTTAGCTCCGAATATCGGCCGGATCGGTGCTGATTCATCTTTTTATAGATCAAAGAATTCCGTTGATAAAAAGCTATTCGTTATCTTTGCCAATGATCAATGAGAAATAGTTAATAGCAAATTTGGATTGTTTAACACAGGTCACCGGCGAAATGGATAACACAGAGGACGTGAGGACAACGGTAGAATTGTATATCTACGATCTGACGAAAGGCATGGCAGCTATGATGTCTCGCATGTTGATAGGTAAGCGTAATCGATGAAGGAACACGATCGGCAAAACATTTTTTTCTTCGATGTATTTTTGTACTCGCTGTGCGGTCGATGTTATAGCCGCGATTCGTGAATCATACGATGGCATCTTTCTTTCGATCCAATGACGATCGCTTCTTGCGTAGGTGTTGTGTCAAGTTGGATACGAAAAAGATGTAAATACGATGTTAACAAATATTCTCTTTGTGACGTCAGGCCAAACGCGTGGAATCCAAATTTAGTTGAATCTAATGCGATGTATCGAATTGGAAACGACTAAATTCTATCTTATTTTGAGAATTCATATCGCTGCAGAGTCAGATGATCTCGACTCGATTATCATTTTCTTTAATCACTTTCGTTCGTTAACTTTTCCCCCCCGATAACGATCTGATAATATACCGAACGATGATTTTCATAATATAGACGATTATTCCGATTGAATCCTATTGTCGATTTCGTTCGAGGCGTAAAGACTTTTTTTTTTTTTTCTCTAAATAAATAAAAAAAGTTCGAACAAAAAGTCATAGAAGTTTTGAAAAGAAATCTTCTCATTAGATATTAGACTTGTGGAACCATCGCGTAGAGGTTACTGCGTAGATATTCTCGTATAATAGCGAATCATTCAGAAAGTTCGTTTGTATAATTCATCGGCAAAGTGTATACAAAGTGTGCGATCGGAATAGAGCGGCGAATCTTTACAAAAGCGGCATGCAGTCCTATCTTCTCCACGAGAAATTCAGGCGTCACGTGTCCGAAATTCGTTCGCCATACTACTTACTCGAAGATCTCGCTGATCTATTTTCAATCGCGTTCGCCGTAATTATCTTTCGAAGATCCTTTAGGATAATCGGAATTGGCATAGATTCCCGTGCACGTACGTATTATTTATACGCGCACGTGCATATCTTACCGATATACCGACATAACTGCTTGGTTGATAAACGATGATAAGAAACTCATTGATCTTACCAAAGGATCTTTCTCGCTTAACTGCTATTTCGTCTGTTAACGTCGATTTAGCCAATTTTACATCGGTATCGTTAAATTCACCTACCTCTTTCGTATTTTGCAATAGAATAAACATACGCACTCTTTTTACTACACTCTTCTTTTGATAAATCTTTCGAACTTAATGTTTGTACAAAACGAATTGCCGATGATTTATGATACCGCGTGGGAGTCAAGGCGTTCGTTAAAAAGAAGAAGGAAAAAAGAAAGAAAGAAAGGAAGAAAGAAAGAAAGAAAAAAATCGTCACAATCGTGGCAAAAAGGTCGACGTCCAAGAAAAACGAATATTACACCTGACGAATTTCACTTTCCAAATCCAACGAAGACGTACTGTAATAAGAATATCTTGAACGCTAATAGCTATTTCCGCGTTAAGAAAGTAGGTCGAAGGAACGACTATGAAGCTTCGTCTCGAGGCTTCTTCGTGGAGCTTCGTGCACGAGATTCTGATGCATATTTCGCTTTACGAGCGAACACCCCGGTGTACTTTATTTTCGAGACGAGAGCTAAAGCCAACGTCTCGTAGATCATGTCTTCCAACTTTAAGTTGCGTTAGCGCTCGCACTACGAGCAGCCAACTTTGTTATTATTTTCTTTCGAAAGATACCGATTTCAAATTCATTGTCTTTGTAAAACAAGTTGATCAAAGTTGATAGGTTTTGATTTAATCCTTAACGTATTCGCAGGCAGACATTTGGAGGGAATATGGCATACGGGGATCGTTGCCTATGGCAGAGAATACTTCTTTGGCCCCGCTGGTATACAAAGTGTCAGGCCGGTAAGTGTACGAGCAAAGTGTAAAGGAACTAAAGGCGACCTTTATTAAGATTACTCCCCTTCTACCCTTACAATATTTTGCCTGGTAAATAATTGGCGAGATGCCCTTAATAAATAACTCAACTATAAATAACTTTTTTCATATGAAGAAACGTTTTTTATCCTTTATGCATCTTTATGCGCGATATTTATTTTTTATTTATTACGCACAATTTCTTGCACGCTTCTTCTTTTCTTTCTTTTTTTTTTCTTCTTTTAAAATTGGGTACAGTTTTATTCGAAATTTCAATTTATTTATTACAATATATATTCGTTTTTCATTTTTATTTGAAGATTATGTTCTCTCATTGAAATTGCTTTCTTTGTCTTTCACGTTCGTGGCTTTTCCTAAGAACGAGACGGAATGGCTCGTCGTTGGCACGTAACGTGACTATCATCGTAGGGCCCGATCGTAGTAACTCGTCACTCTGGCCATATGATACGCTAGAGACGAGCAGGTACTAAATTTGGTCTGGTCTAATCTAAAAATAATTTTCGCTTTGCTTCACACACACATACACACACGCTCTCTCTCTCTCTCTCTTTTTCACGCACGCACAGACACGTGCGCGCGCGTGTAACTTTCACTCTTACTCTCATAGCTCTTTCCCGTTCTATGTTTTACCGTTCTGACTCAACGGAGGCGAAAGCATCGCCAAGTTCGTTCATCTACGTCCGTACAAACTCGTTCCCACGTTGTGTAAAATTTCATTAGTATCGCGTTTACCGAGTTCCTCAAATCGTGTATGAACTGCGAGTGCAAACATACGTAAATATACCCATTTTGAAAAAGAAAAATGAAGGATATCAAGAAAGAACGCTAACGAAACAGATCAAATTTCGTGCCTTTGTACGTATTAAGACATCGATAAGATTTCTCTTTCTTTCTTGAAATTCGTTCAATCGATTGTCCAAAGATTTTGGCGCGATTTTTCCAAGGTGTACAATTTTTATCTATAGTGCTTCGAATCTTCGTCAAGGGATGTACATTTCATGAAAGTTCTTTGTGCGTTCGTGATAGATTTGTAAGAAATTATCGTATCTTTTCTACGTACCAAAGAGATTTTTATTTACGTGAAAAAAAGAACGATACAAAGTATTATCACGTGTTATAATTTATCTTACATTTTTCGTCGCTTTCTTCCGCCTTTTTCTATCCTTCGCTTTTCATGCCACAAATGCTCACGAATCTAACGCGCGCGTTAGCAAATAGTTATTTTGAGCGTTTCACGTAGGGAAGCGTGGATTTGTCGTCGTTCTAAAATTACGTTTGCACTCTCTGGCGTATCTGAGAGCGCGCGAGAGAGAGAGAGAGAGAGAGAGAGAGAGAGAGGGTAGGAGGGTTGCGAGAAATTCGTGGCGGATGGATCGAGAGACGTGAAGCCAGTTTGAGAAATTGACATTGACGGAACTTGGAACGAGTCGTCTTTCTTTTCTCTCGTATATTTAAAAAAAAACATTTTCGGATAATTGCAGGGTGGTACGCACTTGCGCGATCCGCAAAAAATCGAAAAGATCGGTGAGACCTATCTACCTTATTCGGTCTTCCTTGAGTACATAAACGGCCTGGGAACATCTACGTTCGCGTGAGTGTTTGGATTATATCTTGTTGCTTGATGATATTCGTGATAGAATGGTGTCGGTGTAAGAGATTTCAATGAAAAAGAAAGAATCTTTTCAGGCCGGGCACGTACAATCTCTTCAGGCACAACTGCAACACTTTCACGGAAGAAGTGAGCAATTTTCTGGCGGGAAACGGTATTCCCAAATATATACTCGATCTTCCAGAGGAGATATTACAAACGTGAGTCAGATAGGAAAGATTTTTAAACGATACAGACAGCTGGATCGGTTTTATATATTAATAATTACAATAAACGCGATGTGGTCATACACCAAAAAATAGAATATTTTTTTACACACACACACACACACACACACACACACACACACACACACACACACATATATATATATATATAGAGAGAGAGAGAGAGAGAGAAATTCCTTTTATATTTCTAAAGCGATTGTCTCTCTCTCTCTCTCTCTCTCTCTCTCGAGTTTGGAAATAAATAAATCGTTCGACTCGATCACACTTAGGCCAGTCGGACAAGCGCTAGGACCTTTGATAGAAAGCTTAAGTAGCAACGCAAACGCGGGTTTCACGGTAGGGCAAAGATTCGTAGAAGCGAGAATCGAAAGAGAGGCTTCGCCGGAATATCAGCTTTTGAACACGGCAATCGAGGAGGCAAGGTACGCACACTTTATCTTCGATCATATTCGCATCGAATTAAACTTTAATAATTATTAAACGCTAGATTGAATTCGATCGCGTTAGAGGAAAGGAGAAACGTGATAAACGAAAAGCTCGCTAAGAAGGATAGAAAGAAGAAAAAGAAAAAGAAGGAGAAGAAGGAAAAGGGAAACAAAGACGGTACAGGAAGCGATAGTAATAGTACAGGGACAAGCTATTACACGGACATGGCGGAAAGCGAGGGTGAGCTTTTCTATCTCTTCTTTTTCTTTTTTTCTTTTTCTTTTTTTTTCTTTTTTCTCCTTTTTTTTTGCGATCCTATAAAGTTTCCTTTACATAAGACGATCGAGTGTAGGGTCGAGAGATGATCGATAAGAATAATCGTAGGTGCAGTGAGCGAGATGCAAGCCGCGAATGGTGCCACGATGGAGATGTTGCCGTCTGATAGGGTCTTGCAAATGGAGGAGGAAGAGAAACGGGAACAGGAAGAGAAGAAACGGCAACGCGATCCTCCTATAGTATTTAAAGACATCGTCGACGTGAAGGCGGAATATGTGGGGTTGGTCAACTGTCTAGAAGGGAAATTGAACGACGATGAGAGAACGTGCTTGAAAGAACTTCGACAGTATGTTCTAGAGAACGAGGGCTCTTGGGCTTTGGGAGATTATTTTTTAAATTTTGTGGGTAAGCTCCTTTCGAACGATTTTGGATTTCTTAGATCGATAGAAACGATAGAATAAAATCAATCGGAATAAATCGATAAAATATGAACGATTAATAATAAATCCATTTCATCGTCTATTAAACGTCCAGGACGCATACTTTACGACAAGTCGTTAGCAACCGAGGCAAGGGTGAAGCTCCTTGGTGTACTTTCCGTTGCCGCTTTGAAGGACGACGTGATACTTCTCCTGCATCAGGATAGAAGGGAACACATTCTTATGAATTATGCCTTCGATATAGATCGTCATCCTCCGGAAGAACAATTACCGCTCGCCGAATTTGTAAGCGCGTAGAGTCGTCATATCGTTCTCGTATTGTTCTCAATACTTTTTACTCGAACAAAATTGTTTACTTGATAATGTTAATAATTTGAAACGAATTTGTACGTCCTAGTTGGCGAACATGTTCGAGAATTTGAGCAGTTCCGAGTGGTTACTTTACATATCCGAATGGCAACATCAGAATCAGAATATCAGCAACATAAGGGTGACGACGAAAGTGGCGGTCCACTCCTTGCTATCCAATTCGTTCGAGTTGCAAACCCGTGGTGCGGCCATCATCCATAACTTAGCCTGCAAGGAGGTAAAAACTGTGGTCTGTATCTTTCCTGTTCGATTAACCATCGTCCAAAAAGACGATGCTTTATGCTCGTGAAATTTTTCCCGATTTCTTTGAAAGAGGTTACCTAGGTATACATCATCGATTTAACCAACATAATTTTTATCGTTCGATCATTCAATATTTAATCGTTGGATTAAGGTGATTAACGATCGATTCTTTATCGGAAGAGCACAGCTAAATATACCAGTTACTAATAAATGGCAATCGGTAGACGAACAGGCGCCAAAGCTACGTCTCGCCGTGCTTCTTTCGGTGATTTAATGCTAATCGCTAAATAAACGCTTCTTCGTGCATCGAGAAAGAAAAAAAAACAAAATAAAACGTTTGCGCTATCGAATCGAAGAAAGTGCCGCCTCCGTTCAATGGCTTGCACCTACATACCTGCCTATATATATATATATATATATATATATATATATATATATATATATATGTGTATATATATCCGTACGAGGTTCCTTTTCGTTAGGTCAAGTATATAGAAATGTTAAATTCTAACAAATCTGCATATTGTATAAACATTGTACACGCCGCATATTGTGCTTCGTAATACGGTATAACACTTCGGGACTAGCTCGTTCGTAATATCTAGCTCTGTTGCTGCAAAACAGTTCAGTTGATGGATACCTTCCCAGAGATCGGCTACTATTTTTTCAGAAAATGAACAAAAGCAAAAATCTACGGAGACTTTTACCAAAAGGCAGCATTTCTAAGGTACCTATATAAAATATGTACGTAAAATATGTAACTTGAGTCCAACTCGAGTTCACTGCAGTGAATCGTTTATGATCGAAAAAAAAAGAAAAGAAAAGAAAATAAATAAATAAATAAAAGAAAAGAAAAGAAAAAAGAAATGACAAGGTATCCGAAAGTTTGCACGATGATATTCGAAACGTTCATATACCATATAATCGTCCCTATTAACGACATAACGATCATTTTACGGCGTAACGATCGTAGGTATTCGACGATGTCGCCGTTGAACTGACGATGGCTTTGCTACAATATTTCAATGGGAGTCCAGCCGAGGAACAACTTTACGCGTGCATGAAGTCCCTGGCGCGTTTCACGCAAATCAGCGGACAAGATGTACCGCAGCTGATACAGATGATCGGACCAGAGCCAAACAAATTTCGCGGAACTTCCGAGAGAATCGACAAGCTGATCGATCAAGTCAATAAGAAGTTACGTTGAGGTATAAATTTCGTTTTGTTCGGGGTCTAAATCTTTATATTCCAAATAGGATGGAGCATACGAGTGTTGTTGACTGACAGCTGAATAATAGGAGGAATTTTTACCTAGAGATTTTATTTCAAGCATCTATGTGCTTTTGTAATAATTATCTACTATTATTGTTGTTATTATTATTATTATTATTATTATTATTATTATTATTATTATCACTATTATTATTATTATCATTACTATTACTATTCTTAATGTTATTGTATAAATTGTTATCTCTATTATCATTGCAAATTATTAATAATATTGCCATTAAATTATTATTAATGTTGGTACGGGTAGTATTGCGATTATTTCGTATGAGATAAATGGCGTTAGTCAAGGTTGCGTCTAACCACATTTCTCTTTTTTCACTTTCTTATTAAAAATTTATCCGGAATCGTAGGAAAGCCAAGTTGAGAATCGCTACATTATAAAGCTACGATATGCGATGAAGCGTATACGTATGTAAGTTACTAACGTTGGCAGGCACAGTAATCTTTTTATAAGCCTCTAACATCTTATCTTTTCCGTAACGAATAAAACACATACTCGTGTTTTATTCCTACTGACTGAAGCTCGTTGAACGACACAAGAGAAGGTCTTTTGAATTTATTTTCATATTCTCTAATCTTGCCAAATAACTGGCACGATATACAGATTAGATAAATAAGTATATAAGATTTTTAAGTAATACGAAGTACATAGAAATTCACAAAGATATAGCCTTTAGTATCAAAAACAATAAAATTATATATGATCGTGTACAAAATTAAGAATCAAACGAACGTATTTACGTATTTCATTCGACAAGACGATCACGTGGACGTTGTTTTTTTTTCTTCTCTCATCGATCATCCTCAATTATTTCTCAATTATTTTTAATAATCGCGATAAAAATGATCGAATATGAAACGATTGTCTGAAAAGAAAAAAATAAATAAAGAAATAATCTTCGGTATATGTCTAAATATATGTTTCTCGGTATTTCTTTAGAAATTTACGGTGTATATACACACGTTCTATTTGATCTTCAAAAATTGCCAATATTCAATTGGACAGATAATTGTCGCGTATCGTGATAACCGTCAATTTATTTCTTTACCTTAAAACAAATTAATCGATAGAACGATCCGAATCACGATAATTATGTCTCAGTCCAAGGTTTTCTTCCTCATTTTGAAAATATTTATCAATGTGTCAACAGACAAGAGAGTTACTAAGGAAGAAGAAATACGGATAAAGAGAGTACGTCGGTGCTCGTTAGCGAGGGGAAAAAAAAAAAAAGAAAAAAAAAAGAAAGAAAAAAAGAAAGAAAGAAAGAAAGAAATAATACGATCTGACAGAAGGAAGGAGACGGCGTTTACTTACAGCTTTGACGAATAATATTTGATGATAAGTGTTTCGAAGACATGAATGATACCTACTTACAAAATGATATGCAAGCGATTCGTATTTCTGCTCTGGCCAGATAAACACTGTTCCACCACAAACGTTCCTCCTTGAACAGAAATCATACGCAGAATCGAAAGAATCGAATTGTGTCAATTTTGAAATGAGTTAACCATTGTCGCGATATCTCTTTCAGTTTATATATCTACGATAGCGGCAATGTCAGTGCCCAGGAAGGATTCCATTTCAACGGTAGATGCCAGAAGGAAGAGAAAAAAGTGGAACATCAGTGCAAACCCGAGAAAATATTTGTTGGTATTACAATGGCTACCAAAGTACAATCAATTTCAAGCCGTATCCGACGTTATAGCCGGTATTACGATAGGACTCACCATGATACCGCAGAGTATCGCTTACGCTGCACTAGCTGGATTAACTGCTCAGGTATTCCCTGTTTTCTCCCATTGGTGGAAAGAAGAAAGAGAATGTGAACTCAACAATGCTGTTAATTCACAGTACGGGCTTTATTCATCGTTTCTCGGTGGTTTCATATACCTTCTACTTGGGACCACCAAAGAAGTATCAATCGGTCCTACGTCTTTGATGTCTCTCTTAACGATGGAATACACGCATGACATGCCGATAGACTTTGTTATACTCCTTACCTTCTTGGCCGGATGCGTAGAGCTAACGATGGGCTTGTTGAATTTAGGCAGGTATCCAAAGTGTACAAACAACAATTCTCAACGTTTCGAAAGATAAGAATCGTTGTAAAAATCAAAATCAAATACTATCCAACTTCTTAATTTAATTTCACATAAATATAAATATGTTCAGGTTTTTTAGTGGACTTCATTTCCATCCCCGTTACGTCGGCATTCACTTCGGCAGCGGCAATTATTATAATCGTTGCCCAGATTCAGGGTCTCTTAGGTCTGAGATACAAATCGTACAACATAGTCGATACCATAAATAAAACCTTTAAAAACATAGATAAGGTACATTTGCCCGACGTAGCGCTCAGTTTTTCCTGCATTGTTTTTCTTTTACTCTTCAGGGTAAGTTATATCACGCGGGGAGATTTTTTCTCTAACCGAGCTCGTGGACGTTAACGTTCGCACATTAAATCTTCCACGCATTTTCGTAGAAATTGCAAGATTTTGGAAAGTCCAAGACTGGAAACAACGAGATTACGAGGACGAAAAAGATTTTGTGGTTTCTTTCTATTGGTCGCAATGCTCTTGTCGTCTTAATAACGTCTATTATATCATTTAATTTGACATTGCAGGAATCTTCTCCATTTACTCTTTCAGGTTGTCATGCTTTCTCGAAATCTTGTTGGAAAATAAAGTGTTTTGTATCTTAATTTTTTTTCTTTCTTTCTTTCATTATTCGTTTGACAAATGCGCTCTATAGGAAAAGTTAAACCTGGATTACCCGCTGTGTCTATACCGCCGTTTTCATCGCAAATCGGAAATCGTACATACACATTTTTCGATATGTGCTCCCATTATGGATCTGGCATATTTATGATACCAATTATCGCGGTCTTGACAAATGTGGCGATTGCAAAAGTGTTTGGTAGATATAAAGAACTCATTTTTAATATTTGTCTTTCAAAAAAAAAAAAAAAAAAAGATAATGAACTTAATCGATTCTAGCAAGCGGTGGCTCGTTAAATGCAAAGCAAGAAATGTTAACGCTCGGCATTTGCAATATACTTGGAAGTTTCTTCTCGTCGATGCCAACTTGCGGAGCATTGACAAGAAGCGCAGTAAGTGCTGCGAGCGGTATACAGACGCCTATGGCGGGTTTGTATACAGGTATAAGACCATCGTATTGTCTTTTCGATAATTACTTTTTCAACTTTTCACACGACATATTATTTGATCTCATAATTTTACTCTTTCTTTTAGGAATCTTAACATTGTTAGCTCTTAGCTTTCTAACGCCTTACTTTTACTACATACCACGTGCGACACTCGCGGCAGTATTAGTAAGCGCCGTTTTCTTTATGGTCGATTTACGAATATTCAAAGTGCTTTGGAAAGGATCCAGTGAGCAATTTTTAATCTTTGTAGTTTCGAGTGCTTCGTCTATTATTAACTTTATCGAGTTTGCCCAATATACATATATACATATATTTCTTTTTTTCTCTTTTTCTTTCTTGAAATCTTGCAGGGAAAGATGCAATAGCAGCTATAGTGACGTTTATAGTTTGTATACTTTGTAACATTGAAGTAGGACTTCTCCTTGGTGCAGCGCTTAATATAATTTTTTTACTTCATCCATCGGCTAGACCAAATCTGAGCACCATTGAGTGCAAGGTAAAAATAAATGTAGATTTCAGTATATAAAAGATTGAAATTAATGAGAATTCTGTACATAATATATCTGTGTGTACGTACGTACGTTTCATGCATATGCATATGTGTATATATATAAATATATATATATATATATATCTCAGACAGACTTGGGAAATGAATACCTGATGCTTAAACCTGACACAGGATTTTATTATCCTGCAGTAGATTTTCTTTCTAACAAATTAGAGACGATAGCTACCAAGTATGAGGAAAAAAAAATGCCATTGCTCGTAGACTGTGAGAGATTTCAAGGTTTTGATTATACCGCTATAAAGGTATTTAAATGTCTTTCATTACTAAATTTATATTCTCTTGTAGTAATTCTAGCTTTTTTTTTTTTTTTTATAGAGTATGGAAAGATTATCGAAACAATTAAATAGTAAAACGCAAAGATTATGGCTATTAAATGTTAAGCCAGAAGTTATAGAAACTATTTCAATATTAGCAGATAAGAAGTATTTTCTTTTTATCAATGACCATGATAAAATTAAGTCCTTTGTAGATGAAATAAAAAAGAATAGTGGTACGTACGGAAATCAATTTCTTTCTAACTCATTGGATTCAATAATATTTCTTATTCTTTTATATAAAGATGAAGAAAATCTTGTGAACGAGGAGAACGGATTAATGAAGAATGCTGAAAAGGAACATTTAGAAATGGAAGTCTATGAAGAATCTAATGGAATATTTAAAAAGAGAAATGATGATATTAAAGAATCTGACAAAATGTCATTGCATCGATCAAACGCTTGATAGGGATAACTGTAGCAACGGTATTGTGTACAATTGAATTATCATAATCAATAAATAAATTATTGATCGATTATACACGAGATCATAGGATATGGTTATATCTGGACAAGAGATGTTTACATAAATTAATCAATGGTACCAAACTTCCATTGGGTGATACTTATATTAATCAATTCAATATAAAAGTTATTGTAATTTATCGATGGGAAAGATGGTCACGACGATATTAGAAAAAAAAGGAGGAAGAAAAAGAAGGCTAAAGGTGTATAAAGAACACGGAGTATACAGAAACGAGAAATAGTGTAGTATTAAGTTTTTGGAAGATTAAATGTGCCCATTAAATAATCGTTGGTTTATTAAACAAAAAAAGAATACATATATATATATATATATATATATATATATATATAGAGAGAGAGAGAGAGAGAGAGAGAGAGAAATTGAACGTGTTTTTATTTTCCCAATATGTAACAACATGTCACTTTTCTACTATTCCTGTTTTTCTTTTGAATTTGAAGATTGCCTTTTCCTTCGTATTATAGATGGCGCGCCATGCGCTACAGATTTTAAGCACATTATGCGTTCCTAACCACAATTCTTCTAAAAAGACCCATTAAAGATAGTTGACATGTTAATGTAATAATGAAAATGTATTAATGATGACCGGACATATCGAGTCAGAAAAAAAGCGTTTGCTATCATTAAAAAGAAAAAAGGAAGCGTTTAAAGTTAAAGAACAGCTTATTCATGACGCATTAAAAAATTTGGTTGGTAATTAAGTTGTAGCTTGTTTTTTTTTAATAACCTCAAGCGCAATATTCATACATTTAATAATCATATATTACGAGTTTTTAACAAGTGAACCAATTTACTTTAATAGGATAAAAGAAAAGCAGATAATAAGATCGTGTTCGATGATGGGATTGTCAGTGAAAAAGAGAAGGGAAAACGTAAGATCTTGTTTGATAATGAAGATGACGACGATGAAGAGGTTACTTGGAACGATGATAAATTCGAAACGAAGAAAAATGTAGACGAGAAGGTAAGTGGCCTTTGTACTATGCGAAGGTAAATTTGATTTATATATATATATATATATATATATATCTTTCAGTATATTAAATTACAAGGAAGTATTGGTAATGACTCTCGGTTTACCTTGGACAATCGTTTTATCGAAGAAGATGTAAGGGATAAAGGGGATATAGAAGAAATCGGCAAATGTGATTCACAAAATGAAAGAGAATGGCAATTTAATATACTAGAAGACGTTTTGGGTGGGCCAATTGCGACAAAGCTTAAAAATGAAGAAACAGTCAAGTAGAAATGAAATTGTTCAAAGACATATAAACTGGAATCATAAATAATAATAATAATTTTACAATGACTTTGTAGAAAATTTGCAATGATACGATATGACCCAACGGAGGAGAAACACAAACAATACGAACTTCCAACGGAAGAAATTAAGTCTAATGCAAAGATTAAAAAGAAAAAGAAAAAACTAGAAATTGAAGTAGAAACTGAGAAAGATGAAATGGTTGTAGTATCAAAGGATATATATTATTCGGTGTCGGATTCATTGACCAAGAGTTTACAAGATCGTCAACAAGGAGAATTTAGTTTATTGAAGGCATATGGAAAGGACGTGAACGAGACTGGTATATTTTGCAGATCATTCTGTTTACAAAGTTATGTTTAAACAAAAATTCATTTTCTTTTTCTCCCAGATAAAAGAGGCGTAGGAAAAATGAAGGAAGAAATGGTCGAAAAGCGAAAATCGTTTCTGAATTTCGACTTGGCAAATCCGTTTAAATACGATTCCTCGGATGACGAAAATGGTATTAATTTAGATGTTCAACGTTTAACAGATCAGAAAGAAGAGAAAGAATCAAATCGTTTATTTGTAAAAGATAACGATAATTTGTTCTTTTCAACGAACGATAGGCGCTTCGAAGGTACAATTCGAGGGCAAAACTTTTTAACTTTTTAACTGATCGATTATATAAACATATAATGCAAAATGTATGTCTTTCAGATGGTTTAAATTTCTTTAAAAAGGAATTGGTGGCAAATAACGAATTTACAAATTTGAGACGTGAATTAAAACAAATCGTACGTGCAAAAGTTCGTAAGAATGTTAGAAAGACGGAAAAATGGGGAAGTAGAAAAAAAATAAGAAAACCGTCGTAAAAGGGAGGAGCTGTATAATTATTTACCGGTAATATTTACCTGATAAAGGCAAGTTATTTAAAGTAAGATAGCATATAATTATAAAGCTGCAAACACCTTTTACATTTACTTTGTGTTACCTTATTATCATTCATTTTTTATTAAACCAGATTTATTATAAAAAATTGTTAGTCTATCATTAATATTTTTCAATCAATTTATATATAATCATGCTACATATATTATTGAACTTTCAAAGGAATGTACCAACGGTTTAAAAAAGGAAAGACATTCATATCAGCAAACGTGGATGTCTAATTTAAATTTATTAGTTTTTTGGTATAAATGATTACAAGAAATATATTTAATTTACTCTATGATATATTTTTTCCAATAAATTAAAAAAGAAATCGTGCGGTAAGCCGCGTGATACTTGTTGTATGTGCGTATTAAGCAGATTATATGTTTCCTCTTCATATATGGAATAGGTGTTTGATAAACCTAAATCATTGTATAGACTTTTTACTCGTTCAATTTTTTCCAAATCCTTTGAGCCATAACATTCCTAGGAAACGTTTTTTAATGGTGGCAAAACATAAAAATAAGTATTTATCTGAATGGTATTGTTAAATAATCGATTATATCAAGGTTACCTCTAATATTTTTCTTTGTTCAGGGGTAGCACGTTGCAAAGCAACAACTATTAACCATGAGCATTTTCCCTCCTGTATATCCGTAGAATCTTTACCAGTAACTGTTGTATTGCCATAACAATCTAAATAATCATCTTGAACTTGATAAAAGTGGCCCATCTCTAATAAAATTGTTTTCACTTGTCTGTGCATTTCTGGATCTTTTATATTCGCCTGTATATTTGTAAAAATACATTTTATCAAAACAATCGTGGAAAATTATCATAATTAGGAAGGATATATAATTTCTATATACTTACTAAATACATAGCAATCTGAACTGGCAGTAGAAACCCATAATAGGCAGTTTTGTACTTAACGATAGAATTATATCGATCCATCGTAAATTGATTTAAATTTATCTTCTTACCAAAATTATTTGACAACAGATCTAAACATTGTCCTAATATCGTTTTCGAAGTGATCTACTTATAATGAAATTAATCAGATTGCATTAACGTGACAAGTAAAGAGATATGAATACGTACCTTGTGAAACAAATCTACTATATCGATATAACATTCTTTTTCTTTCAAATGAATATAAAGTATTTGATAAACGGCTTGTTCTATCATTAATGCATCGTTAATGGCTCCTAAACCAATGTCATTATGAAGATACCAACAAGTTTGATTTCTTCGTACATGAGATTTATCTTGGACATCGTCTATTACCAATAGGAATGCTTGAAGCTGCACATACATATATATGTTATTAACGTTAAAATATTAAATGTGTATAATACAAACGTATAAAGAGTATGTATTCACAATGGGTAAAAAAAAATGCACAGACCAGTTCTACACACCAGCCTAATATACGCGCCAAGCGAATATTTTCCTTTGTTAATTGATCCGAAGGTACGAGCATTCGATAAGCATAAACCAATGTTAATGCTCGCCTTTTTCTTCCGTTAGGAACATTATACTGCAATACCTGGGCAAAAAAAACTTCCGCTCACGTATTTAAATTTAATTTTGGTAAAACGACGCTTTTTATTATAACAAGCTTGAATATTACCTTGGCCATCCACTTGGAGACTTCAGGTATATCCAAGTAATAATTTATATTCGTAATATCCCGAACGAGATCAGGCCATAAAGCCATAATTTCGCGACTTTCGTCTTTGCTTGTCATCCAGGTTTTTTGTGTCGTGATATGCCCCGCCATTCCTATCTTTGCGTTTGTCGTTCTAAAAGCAATTTATATATATATATATATATACATATATATATATATATATACATACAGATATAGATATATATATATATATATATATATACACGCACAGATATACACACACAGAGAGAGATACGTATGTATGTAGGTGCGATATATAATAACGATGTAAGAAATAGCTGCTTTTAACGTAAGGGAAATACGACGATAAACACTTCTCTATACCTCAAAATACGAACATGGAGAGCCTCGGTTGGGCCTCTTGAATTTATATCGATATGTAAATTTGTACATTATAATGACAATTGTAGGTCATAGAAGAAATCATTTAAAATTGAAAACAGACAAATTTGCATTAAACAAGTCGCTTGTTTCTTATCTTCTCTTGTCATGTTTTCTTCTTTTTTTTCTTTTGTTCTCTTTTTTTTTTACAACAATATCGAAAATATGAATTTGATAACGTTATGACTTATAGAACGTTTCACGCTTCATATTTTCGATTCTAAGATAAATTACAAAACCATGTGATTTTTAATCTAATATATGAAGTTTAGTTTGGTAGGACGTATATTAAGAAATTATGTCTTTGTTCGAGGAAAGTGCATTATCGAACGACATTACCGAAGAAAATATCAAAGAGACAAGTTTCGATCATGAGGTACAATTATATTTATTAACGACAACTAAACTCGAAATTTATTCTAAAAATATAGGTATAGCGAAATTATTGAAATTCGTTAAAATGTGTTAATAGAAAATTAAATTAAACGAAAATATAAGCGATTCTTGGACGGTAATCGTAAAGGCGATAACGCATCGTGGAACGCAAACATTAATACAATGTGATCCTAATTTGACGCAGGAAGAATTTATCGACATAATTGTTAAAACGAAATTGTAAAATAATAAGTACGGAACAAACTTGCTCGTATTTATATTTTTTTTCTATTGAGTATTATCGAATATACGTCATCGAGCAAATTTTGACGCATTACGAAGAGAATCAAGGACGAATATATATAATATCCTGAGATAGATATACATATATATATATATATATATATATATATAGGTGAGCTGATATTTTTTTTTAAATCGATAACAATAATCATTTCTGTTTGTTTATTTTTCCTCTTCCTATTTTGGTATTTTGTTTTTCTGTTGGAATACTAAAAGACGTGATAATTTATTTTATTATTATCATCGAATATATTACAGTGTAGAGCGACTGGGGGGGGGGGGGGGAGAAACAAATAAAAGAGCGGAAGTAGATGTGACTGGTTCGAAGGATATAACTCTAGTTTTTTTTTTCGAACGAAATTGAAAAATAGGCGGATTAAAAAAGGAAGAAAAAGAATATATCTGCGCAATCGCGCGACGTCCATAGGAGCGCAGAGACGGAGACTTACCTAAATAATTGAATCTTGTCAGATAGATTGGTGTGCTTGCGATAAAATTCATTGCCGCAGAAAGTAATTACTCTCCTTCCAATGACAGAGAAAGACATGTTTCTTTCGTTCAAACGATACGAGACATGCACGTATAGACGAAACGTATATAATACTATCTCCTTTTTCTTCCTTTTAACCTCTCTTAGGTAGAGCGTAGCACGTGCTTCGATCGAGCGTACGAGACTTAGTGAGCAAACTGAAAATCGATTACGTTCGTCGTTTATCGTTAATCCATCGTTGGATCGTTGTCTTATTTATTATATGACTATGGGGATGGAGAAAAAGAATTATTACTTTCGATCGATGCGACGTAACATGAAAAAATTGAAAAGTCTCCTTGAAACTCAAAAACGCGTCGTTATTAGATTATCCTTTTTAAGAACGTGTGCAGTTCTATATGCACTCACTTCTATATGGTAGCAGACGATAAATCCTTCCTTTTATGTTTATTCATACAGGAAACGACGAAGTTTTGGTGAGATCGTTATCGTGCGAACGATAAGCGAGCATGCTGTTACGTGTGCCAGCTGTTTTTCATGAGCTTGCAATGGTGCATTTTTTTTTTTTTTTTTTTTTTTTTTATATGTCCTCACCTCTACAAATTGTAAAGAATTCTTTTTTTATCTCTTATTTACAATCGAGAATATATTTAAATGAATTTCAAAGCATAATTAATATAAACGTTTTTATGTAAATATTTAATGATTTTATCAACAAAAAAATGCTGTAAATTACTTTTTGCTCATTTTCTGAGCATACCTCGTTTTCTAATTGTATTTTTACTTTTTTTTATTAAATACTTTCTTCATTATATAACACTAATTTCTAATGGAAACTATAAGCTTATTTCCTTCGATTCCCTTGGCCATCGACAATAACTTGTTTCTTTTATAAATTTTAAATGGTTATTCATTGCTTGAAGGGTCTTTTGTTAGAAGGAGCTGGTAACCTGTATTTTTCTAATTCCACTTCTGCTTCTGCGAATGAATCTAAGTGATAACAAAAGTACTCTGGATTTTTATACTCTTTATCTTTGGATGCACCTGGTCCCACCGCTAAAACAAGAGAGGAGCCCTTCAAGAGAGGAGCCTTTCAAGAGAGGAGCCCTCCAAGAGAGGAGGAGCCCTTTTATAAAATTCAATATTACGAATATTGAAAACGTTTCATCTCTTACGTTTCGTGGGAAGTTTGTAACATTTATCGCTAAGTCCTGGTACATTTGCATTTACACTTTGTTGTTTTTGATTGGATAAAGAACGATGTGCATTGAATGTTCCAAGGTGAAGCAATGAGACATTCTGAAATAGAAACATCATGACAAATGTTTGCTAAGGAAGAAGAGTTGTGTTACAATTACTAAAGGGGAACCTTCCCTTTTTATTCCAACATGATATAATATTAATATCTAGGCGATGAGACAAGCCATTTGATGAATATTTTCTTTAAATACACGCGCATTCATATATGTATTTAAATTGTATTTACGTTAAAAAAATAAAGCAAGTAAAAAAATGACAATACGATGAATTGAAATTCATTGTAAAAGATATTATGTCACCTCGTTTTAATAATATTTAATCGAATTATAAGAAATGAAAAATCTACCCATGTAGATAATCACCTTTGGTAAAGTCTTCTTAACGATTAGATGCAACATATTGTCTCTTCTAGATAATCGAGATAAATATAGATTCGTATAAATGATTGAATGCTTTCATAACAAGTCCAAAATCGTTGTCTTCTCCTTCGGCCTAGGTAAACTCATTTTTATTTGACATGCGTAAGCCTGAGAGCTATTTTATTCGTACATTGCTCCTCATTGGTGCATACTTTTCTAAAGGAAGTATTCGATTGGTCGATGTTATGTAATGCCCTTTCGTATGGTGGATCCTCCAGTTTCGCTATCATTAGTGAGAAGATTCGTTGGAATTGTAGGATGCAAGTTTATTCTTAGTCTTTTAATCATACAATTGAACTAAAACAAGAGTAATTGTATCATTCGAAAGTAGGTATTCGATGTTTGTTCATTTCTTATTTGATTAAATCGCTCGGTTATTATTCGATAATTCTTTGGTTATGTAGAGTACGAATGAGAATAAAATGATTATGTAGTGTTAGACAAATTTTTTCTCTGACATAAAATGTTAATATATCTCTTTTCATGCTTTTTAATGTTCTTTGCTTCAACTTTTTAATATTTTATTGTGTATATATATATATATATATATGTACGTGTGTTATGTATGCATATATGTATGTTTTTAGCAGTGCGCCACGATGTTCGAATACAGTCTGAAAAAATATAATTACAATTCTCAGACCGAAGGAAAGGAGCCCTTTCAGAAATTGATAGGACTAGGAAAATATGCTCATTTAGGTGCTGCCTTCACATCCGCATACGAGATTTGCATGATACGACGACCACCAAACTTACGAATGGGCCTTATTCAGGGTGGAAAACACTTCCTCGTTTGGTTGGGTGCGTCTGCAACGTTTACAACCGCAGTACTGTGTTTAACAAATATCAGAAAAAAGGATGATCCATGGAATTATTTTTTTGGCAGTAGGTAATATATGTTAAAAACACATAAAAAATCAGAATATCCATGTTAATCGCTTGGTATAATTTCTTGTAGCATTAGCTAGCGGAGCTTTTACTTATTCTTTCATTCAAAGAGGCCATTTCGTATTCTTTGTGACTATGTATGCAGCCATCGGAGCAGCGATATTTAAATATAAGCTTATGCAGGGTTATAAACCATTAGAATACGACTTTAAATTTCGTATGTCATCGTTTTACCTTAATTTTGATAAAACACCCGATGTAAGGTACGAGAAACCATAATTATTTATTCGTACAATGAAAAGTTATTGCGTTACAATAATTAAAAAAAATGCGTTTGACTGGCCCATAAGATCAGTGTTTTAAGTAATATTTATGGGGATATATATACATATATATATACACACACACACATATATATATATATATATATATATGTATATATGTATATATGTATATATGTATGTATGTATTATTTGAAGTAGTAAAATTCTGTAAATTCTCCACGCGTATCCTTGTGCATAAATGTACACCGTAGGCGTGAGATCCATAATAAAAGATATCGACAATGGATTATTAGCGCAGTTTATGTTAATGTTTCTCCCTTTGTTACCTGTTCAAAGGAATAACAACGGATTAGATAAAGTCTATGGACCGTTTGTATAGAATACAGGGGCGGGGTATGGTAAATGAACGTCGACTTACGCAAGCTTCAAGATATTCGATTCTACGCTCGAGCGTCGTAAGTTTCTCATTTAGGACAGCTATTCGTGATCTACAGGACATGTCTGAAAGAAAAGGAAAATTGTATTCGATTGATATTCTTGCTCTCACAAATAATCTCTACCATGACCGTTTCTATAAACGATATTGGAAATTTCAAAAGTTGTTTGATTAAATTTGTCAACCTACCAAAAGAGTTGAGAAAATCCGTAATTTTTTTTATATTGCCGGTGATGACTTCTATATATTCTCGATTTGCCCAATCCTGTTGTATTTGTTTCTGGATCGCTTCTCGATGTATCGCTGCCATTGCGTTACGTTTTAGGTTATTGGAAACTTTTATCTACGATTGGAGAAAAACACTATATATAAGAGATAATGTTATAGAAGAAATAAACTATGGATGTATATTTGATATCACTTTTTAAGGTAACCGATGTCTTTATTTCGATGATCAGAAAGATATTTTACATTGCGGCGTGAGAATGACGAATATAAATCAATGTAGGTAAACAAAATGCGGAGACCTCCCGTTGCGCCATCTAAGGATACCGATGCAACTAACTTTATTTCATTCTCGATTAACTTGATCGTTTTTCCCTATCGGATGTATCATCGATAGGTTTTATTTCAATAAATTTCTACTTTTATCTTTTTCTCAATCAATTTGGTCATATAAAGAAAACATGAAGGGAAACAGTTTCGTTGTAATTCATTCGTGTAAGACGCTCCTTCAAAGTATCGCCGTCAAAGTATTCGGACGTCTTGTTTCAGATCACATAACGGCGTAACACGGAGCAAGAGGCAAGTATCAGCAATAGCGTACAAAAGCGAAAATCATCTAGGTTCTTTTTTTTCTTTACATTGTACTTGATTTTTTTTTCATATGTCAAATATCATTACAAGTATCTTTTGTAGCGTCTGTATTATTAACCAGTGACCAGAGAGCATAGCGCTGTATAATATCGAGGGAAAAGAGATATATCAAGGGTTGCATCGGTAGACATCATTTCGATGTCGGTAGAGGTTAGAAAATTCTATTACGTATGTAAGCATGCATTTTATATCTTATATTAGTGCGCATAACATAAAGCGACTTATTGGTACGGTTTCGCGTAGAAACGAAACTAATATCGCATTATTTAAAAATAGAACGTTCCTATTTTTTGCGACTCGTAAGATCATACAGGTATACGTAATAATCGTATGTATCGTATGAATGACGCTACCGGAAGGCGTAGACGCCATCTCCGCGAATACCGCGCGAAAATGATTAAATCGAATGATCTTACGTTGACACGCAGATGTTATGGAATTAAACGATCTTGGTAGATAAATCTTCCATGCTGCGCCTGTTATGCGTCTTTTGGGAAGAAGCAGCCTGTTATCAGCTATACGATATTCATTCGAATTGTCTAAGAGGCAGTACGGTCGTAAAAGTAATAGTCGTTCGATAAAAGTTCATCCTTCGGTAATTACTGGATCGCCGTTGTGCAGGTAAATTATTACGAGCGCCTACGTGCGACGTGTTAAGATATATATATGTATGTATATATAACCGTTAATTAAAATAACTATTCTTCGAACGTTTGTAAATTGACGTGCTACATATATTGGACGTGACATACCGCTGAAGAATAGCTCAATGAAAATTTGCAAGGATTTATTTTTTAGATCGAGTTCTAATTTACAAATATATTTATCGTTATCCGTGAGAATGGCATCCTCGTCGAAAGACGATGCGAAAAATGTCGACGAAACGTTAATCAAGAAGGGAGAAAATCGACTGGCTCTGGAGAAGTCACCTTATCTGTTGCAACACGCTAGAAATCCCGTACAGTGGTATCCTTGGGGAGACGAAGCTCTCGAGAAAGCGAAAGCGGAGGACAAGGTGATTTTCTTGTCCGTCGGATACTCGACGTGTCACTGGTGTCACGTTATGGAGAAGGAGTCCTTTGAGAATCCACAAATCGCCGAGATCATGAATAAGAATTTTGTTAATATAAAAGTGGACAGGGAGGAGCGACCGGATATCGATAGAATATACATGGCGTTCGTACAGGTATCTGTCGCGACGACAGCTGTCGTGGCGACGATTCTTCAAATAAAGCGGTAATGTCTTCTAGGCTATTTCCGGGCACGGTGGTTGGCCGATGAGCGTATTTCTCGCACCGAATCTCTCACCGATCATAGGTGGAACTTATTTTCCGCCGGAAGACAGACACGGTTATACCGGATTTAAGAACGTTCTACTTGGTATCTCTAAAGAGGTAGACCTACTTGATATGATTTGACAATTTGGCGCACGGTAAAGTTCTGTCATTCGGATTATTATTAATTACAGTGGCGAGAGAATAAGCGTGAGCTAATGCTACTCGGTGGGACCATTATACAGAGATTGAAGAACGCAGGCGAGAACAAAGGCCGGCTGATCGTAAGCGAAAGAAAGACAAGAGGGAGGGTATAGAGTGGGTAGTCGGGTAGAATGTCTGGTTTGGCATCGACTCATTCGTCGTATTTTTTTTTTTCAACTAGGAACGATACGTACCTTCGGAGGAATGTGCCATGATATGCCTTCACCAATTGAAGAACTCCTACGAGCCTAACTTTGGTGGATTTTCGGACGCGCCAAAGTTCCCTCAGCCGGTCAATTTCAATCTTCTTTTTTATATGTACGCACGCGACCCATCCACCGACATTGCTCGCGAATGCTTGGAGATGTGCGTGCATACTCTGAAAAAAATGGCACTTGGGGGAATACACGATCATATCGGTCAAGTGAGTTAACGGTTACGTTAACGTTTACGCTTTTCATCCTTCATTATTCTTTTCGTTAGGTATTAACATAAACCTAATGTCCTAAGGGCTTTTCAAGATACTCCGTCGACGAGGAATGGCACGTGCCTCATTTTGAAAAAATGCTCTACGATCAGGGCCAGCTATTGCAATCGTATACCGATGCATTTTTGACCACCAAGGATCCGTTATTCGCCGAAATGATCGACGATATAGCTACTTACGTATCGCGAGATTTGAGGCACAAGGTATTATTAGTTATAGAATCTCTCTTTCGAGTCACAATTTCTTCCCGGTCTTGATAATATTTTATTTAAATTCGGGATCGCAGGAGGGGGGCTTTTACAGCGCCGAAGATGCCGATTCTTATCCTACGAAGGGATCGGGGGAAAAGAAGGAAGGCGCCTTTTACGTTTGGACGTACGACGAGATCAATGCGCTTTTGGATAAAGACGTGGCCGATAAGAAGGGCTTGAAACTGAGCGACGTCTTCTGCTTTCATTTCACGGTCAAGCCGAAGGGAAATGTACCGGCGCGTCGAGTACGTAGGATAACCTGCGCCCCAAAGTGACTTTTCATAAGAGCATTAAAACTATTTCATAAGAATTCGCTCTTTTAGGATCCCCATGGGGAACTGAGCAAGCAAAACGTATTGATCGTTTATGGTGGCGTAGAAGATACGGCAAGGCACTTTGGTATAACGGTCGAGAAAACGCAGATTCTTCTGAAAGAGGCATCGCGAATACTTTTCGAAGCTAGAGAGAAGAGACCGCGGCCCCATTTAGACGATAAGATTTTAACGGCCTGGAACGGTGAGATAGGCGATATTTTATATTTCGAACGATGATCGTTATTATGATCAATCGAATATTATAATCAATCGATAATAACGATCTCGATCTTAATACCTTAATATTCGCATTTTTGATTTCTAACGCAGGCCTGATGATAAGCGGCTTGGCACGAGCCGGTTCTGCTACCGATAACAAGCGATACGTCGATTTGGCAACGGACGCTGCCAAGTTTATCGAACGTTATCTTTACGATAAATCCGAACGTTTGTTACTTCGTAGTTGTTATCGTAGCGATAACGACGCCATCGTATTAACGTAAGTATATAACGTAAGATTGCCGATCGCTATTAACCCTTTAACGTATCGCACCTGCCTTGTCAGCTCGTGGATCCTTAAGTATTATCAGCCTTAAGAATAGATGGGAATAATATCGATCGTAGGAGCGTGCCTATAAAAGGCTACCACGCGGACTATGCCTTTGTGGTGAAGGGATTGTTAGATCTCTACGAGGCCAATCTAGATCCTCATTGGTTGGAGTTCGCCGAGATACTTCAGGATATTCAGGACGAGCTCTTTTGGGACGCGACGAGCGGCGGCTATTTCTCAACTATCAAGGACGATCCTACGATAATTCTTCGACTCAGGGACGGTACGTTCAAATCTATTTTTCTACGTAATTTTAGCTAACAGTTGAGATTAAAGCCTCGTGGTCGCGCGAACGCTTAGCGCTTTTGATTCGAGAAACCTCTCGTTTCTCCAAAGAGAAGCCGTGCTACGCGCTACCAAAGACTATCCACGTCAAAATATTTATAGCGGCGCGTCTGCTCAATGTTTCGAGAGTCGGCCTGTACGAGTCCGTCGTGTATGAGGAGGCATCGTCAAATACCCGAGATATAAAATATCCTTGTGCTTGTTATCGTGACTTTTATGATCTCGGGCTTGCAGATCACGATGGAGCGGAACCGTGCAGCAACTCGATTGCCTGTGGAAATCTATTGAGATTAACGACTTACTTGGAACGTGTCGAATTCAAGGACAAAGCGGAACGTCTTCTTTCATCGTTCAAGGAACCTTTGTCAAAGGTACCGAGCTCCGTAGCGGAGATGGTGAGAGCGTTGTTGCACTATCACGATAGTTCCACGGAGGTACGTATGTATTACTTTTTCCTTTCTTCCTCCGTTTCTTCTCCTACGACGTAGAAAACAAGGGAGATGACAGGATCGAACGATAACGACGAAAGTTTGCCTTTTTTTTTCTTTCTTTTCTTTTTTTTTCTTTTCTTCTTTCTTTTTTTCTTTCCAGATCTATGTAATAGGAAATTCGGGAGCGGAGAATACGAACGAGCTGTTGCGCGTGGTACGCGAACGTCTGATACCGGGACAGGTTCTAATGTTCGCGGATCAGGATAAATCCGATAATATATTGCTTCGCAAGAATAAGATCCTTGCTAAGATGAAGCAGGACAAAAACGTACCGAGAGCCTATGTCTGTCGGTATCGAACGTGTTCCTTACCCGTGACGACTCCGGCCGAACTCGCGGATCTATTGAGCACGGAACGATAAAGGAACCCGTTGTTTCGAGTTTGCCTTGTTTACTGCGATCTAACAAATGGCGAGGTGAGAAAAGAAAGGCATATAGTTAGCAAATGCTATTGTACAAATTCGCTAGAACGGAAAAAAAGGAAAAAAAGGAAAAAAAAGGAAATAAAAGAAGAAAAAAAAAAAAAAAGAAAAAAAATGTATATATCATAAAGATAAAACCGTATAATGGGATATCTTGTAGTTCTCATGTCTTCCTCGATGCAATCCAGGAAGGTTGAGCGTTGGCGAAGCTCGATCGAATGCAGAGATTAACAAATACGTTTAGATTTTGCTACGGGCGTTAGACGTTGCCGTAATTTCCCAGCAGATCGGAGAATATTATTTTTGAATCTAAGAATATTTATGTAGTTCCTTAGTGCTGCTACGAGAGGACGATATATTTTCAAACGTCCAAGCACTTTTCCCGTTCGAATAAAGTTACGATATATAAAAGCAATCGAATATCTGTCGCATTTCTCATTTAAACCCGACCTATCATTTCCCAAACGAAGATCCTAACGTTACTTCGTTTCAATCGCATTTTTTTTTTACTTCCGATATTAATTGACAATCAATAGATTCACACCTACCCTGTAGTCGAAAGTGCTTCCCCGCTCTTTATCGCGCTTGACTCGAGATTTGTTAGGCGTTGATTATCGAGGAACCTCTGGCATCGTCGAGAATCACGGTACAACGATTCGCGGCTCGAAAAGCCACGTTACGGATTCCAGCCGAAAATAGACGAACACGCATACTCTGACGCGGTGATCGGAGGAGAATCTCTCGCTCTCGCTCGTTGCTCGAGGATACCAGGGGCTCCAGTTTTAATGCGATGCACTCTTATTAGACGTGGACCATTCCTCGCTTCCGCTTTATCTTTCAATATTACGAGATATGGATAGATAAGTTTTAACGTTTCCTCTACGATGAATATGTAGAAAATAATAAATGATTTCGAAAAGACTTCAGCATTGTTACGTTTTAACGTCATGCATAAAAAAACGGGGTCTGTGTTTGATCTACAAATGAAACAAAAGAAAAGTACCGAAATGAAACTCAACAACGATTTTCCTTTATTTCGGATAAATAATAGACATGTATGTATGTATACATATATATGTATATATGTATATATATATATATATATATATATATATATATATATATATATATATATATATATATATATATATATATGAGCGATATCTCATACGTATCTATTGACGTACATTAAATCTAATTGATTCGATGCAAGATTTATATACCAAAGCTGTGTCGCATGAAATTTCAATGTACGATAAACGTAGCGAACAGGTGATTTCAGGTAAAGGCAGAAGGTTACGCGCGACGCTTAGTTGTCGAAGAAAGCGAAAGCGAGGATTGGAAGAAGTAGAAGAAGAAAAAGAAAAAGAAGAGAAAGATCTCAAGGACTCGCTGAGATAGTACTCTCCTCCCTCTCTCTCCCTCTCGAGTACTGTCCAGAGAGAAGGAGGTGTTTTAAGAGAAGAAAAGAGGATGAAGCATCTGAGGTGATGAAGTATAGAAAGAGACAGAGATATAGAGAGGGGCGAAAGGAAAAGCAGAGGCAGAGGCAGGAGGAGGATCTTTGGATCTTCTCGAGGGAGGAGAAAGAGGAGGTTGGAGGTCACGAGGTGGCGAGCTCGCGCATGCGTTTACGACTCGACGACGAGGATGTTCGACGTTTTTTTCAGTCACCGGTCGACGCTGCGCCGAGCACTGTCGACACGTACGTTCCCGACGTACCTACACGGGGCACCACCACCAAGAACACCAGCACTACCACCACCAGTGCCGCCGTTACCACCACTATTACTACTACCAATCACCAACCATCACTACCACCACTACAACCGCAACTATTATACCACCGCTACCACCGTCGTGTCGTTGTTTGAACAAGAACGGCACCACCAGTTGGTATCAATTCCCTTCCAACGTCAAAGTCGATCGTGCGCGGTGGAGAAGAGGAAGGGTAGATGGATGGATGGATGGATTGGATGGATGGATAGATAGATGGATGGACTGATGGATAGATAAATAGATAGATAGATAGATAGATAGATAGATAGATAGATAGATAGATAGATATATAGATAGATAGATAGATAGGTAGATAGGTAGATAGATAGATAGATAGATAGATAGATAGATAGATAGGTAGATAGATGAATGGATGGATGGATGGATGGATGGATGGATGGATGGATGGATGGATGGACAGATGGATGGATGGGTGGATAGACAGATAGACAGACAGACAGACTGACAGACAGACAGACAGACAGACAGATAGATGCAGTGGTAGTCTTGCGAAACGACGAAAGAGCAACTCTGCTTGATCCACGCGCGTAAAGGCACGCGGTTAGTCGCGCGAAAAACATCCGAAATTCTCTTTCCTTTCGAAAAAACTCGTATACATACGCATATAGATATACAGCGCAGGTACGTACGAATACGTATATACGTAGATAGAGAAAATAAGTTTTCAGCGATATAGCTGAAAAAGAAGAGGTGAAGGAAGAAATAATTCAGCGAAAGAGGGTAGCAGCGAAAGAGAGGAAAGTGGTAGCGCAGGTGGAGGAAGAAGGGAACCGGGCAGGCGCGTCTCGTGCTGGACGGTCACGCATTTGGATCCTGCTCTGACTCTTCCCGACTTCTACTCTCTACGGCGCAAGATGCGGCAGGCCGATATTCGGCCGCTTCTTCGATCTCGAAAATCCGGAACGACGTGGCCTCGACGTCGACTCGACGTGACTTCTGCCGGTAGAATTACAGAGTGAGAAAGATAGAGATTAGAGGAATAAGAAGAAAATCGTCGTGGTTGTTGCTTTTGCTGCTGGTGCTGGTGCCGCTGGCATTGTCGAGTCTCTCACAACGGCGTGAAAATAAACCGAGCTCGGATCGAGCTGGAATATCCTCGATGACGACGTTGCTCGAACGCTCCGGGTGCGAGCACAGTTGACGTAAATTTCGCCTACGGTGCGGCGTACCAACGAACGGAGGGTGAAACAAGACTTCTTTCCTCCTCCCTCCCTCTCTCTCTCTCTCTCCCTCTCTCTTCCTCTACCGTATATTTCTATTTATCTTTCTCTCTCTCTCTCTCTCTCTCTCTCCCCTCCGTTCTCCTTTTTTCTCTTCCTCTCTTTTTCGAGGGGACGAAGGATCGACGCGAGAGAAGAGGAAGAGGAAGA
This sequence comes from Vespa crabro, assembly GCF_910589235.1. Lineage (NCBI taxonomy): Eukaryota > Metazoa > Arthropoda > Insecta > Hymenoptera > Vespidae > Vespa > Vespa crabro. The sequence continues at coordinate 181,768 of NC_060955.1, forward strand.
AGAGGAACGTGGTCCGTCCTCGATGGCCACTCTGGCGACCATTCTTGTCGCTCTTGAGGGCGATCGTGTTATTACCATCGAAGAGGGCTGCTTATTGCGACGTCTCGCGTCTGTCGATGAAGAAAGCGTAAACGAGTCGTAGACGAGATCGAGCTACGACGACGAAAAAAAGCTGATCGAGGTCGTCTCGGCGCTCTTGACGGCGTCTTTTGAGAGGACACAAAGCAGCTGAGGAAGAAAGGGGAGGAGAGAGAGAGAGAGAGAGAGAGAGAGAGAAAATGTCCACGCATTATCCACAAGGATATCGGTATCGTTCGCCGACGAAGGCTACGAGTGGCGAGCAAGGATCGGATAGCGATGTGGCGGAACTAAGCGATCTGGAGGACGACGAGGACGAAGACGGAGCTCATGCTACGACCGATCGTCGACCGGTCGTCGGCCGGGAAACGAACGAGCTCGAGGATGTCGAGATCGACGAGCGACTACGTAGATTAAATGAAGATCGTCGAGTACATGACATGGATGATGACGAGGTGGACGACGACGAGAACGACGATGACGACGACGACGACGACGACGATGACGACGACGACGACGACGACGATGACGATGACGATGACGACGATGACGACGAGGAGGAAGAAGACGGCGACGAGCTACCCTATCCAGGTTTCGTGCCCGTTGCTCTTCGTTATCTCGAGCAGACTACACGACCGCGCAACTGGTGTCTCGCGCTCATCACCAATCCATATCCTTTTTGGAAGCTTTTTATATCGATACCGATAGAGAGAAAGAATACAAAAATATAACCGTATGCGAAGGTATTTATTGGTGTTAACGTCATCTTGGAATACGAAATCAGCATCTTATTATCGCTTCTCTCGGTGAGTCTGCTTTTCTCTATCTAGGAAAGATTTTTTTGTTTTTACATCATTCGAAAGTATTTCTTTGAACGTGATGCCTTTCACGCCGCGATCACGCGAAAATAAACTTAACGGCTGGATACGTAGATACGTACGTAAGGATGTAAGGCGATGCTTTATTTTTTAATGGAATTGGGAGAGGAAGAGAGAGAGAGAGAGAGAGAGAGAGAGAGAGTGGGTGTTGCAACTGGAATTCTCGTAGGAGTTGTACGTTTTTCTTCCGACTTTTGTGATTTTCCAAAAATTTTTTTCATTTCCTCTAGGCGCTCGTACTCGTCTCCTATCGTTGACCAAAGTACCGAATTCCCTCGGTGCAAATCCGTCAAAGTTCTTTCGTTTCGAAAGCCGCTCACGCTCCATCGCTTCCCGCGTAATGTGTTTTCCATGTAAGTCGGCGCGGCGCGAGGGAAAATTCTCTAGCGCGCTAAGAATACGACGACGGCCGTGCGCGTCTTCTATAACGTTTTTCGCTCGACTATTCGTGCTCACGAAGGAGAAGAAACTTTAAGGAAAATTTTTTGAAAATTTACCGCTAATTTTCTAGAGACGTAATTCGCTTTTTCGAGATTACGAAACGCCGCGACCATTGTGATTTTGCATTTGCGTTTTCGACGTTTCAATTTACATCCATCGAATTTCTTCGGACTCGCTCGTATCTTGTCGCTACATTCAACGTAAATATTCACGTTCCAAGAGTCCTTTTACGAATCGGTCATCGCGAAAGCTCGCCGTTCTTGTTTTATTATCTCTAATTTTAGCGATGCTTACCCATCGCTAAAACGTCCATGACTACTACTATTCCTGCCTATTCGCTTAGATGCTTCAAAGTTTTCCGGATCCGTTCGTCCGTCCGTCCGTCTCCCTCTACCCCCCTCCTATCTGTCTCTCTCTCTCTCTCTCTCTCTCTCTCCTTCTTTATAATACCAACGTATATTTCCTATCCGGCTAAACAAAACGATCGAAAGGCAGGCACGTTAAGAGCAAAGTAGATAGTGTCGATCTGGACAGCCGTTTCTCTCCACTCGGAAACGTATTCGAATATACAGCCATCTAAGTAGACAATGTCGGTTGATGGATAGACACAGTCCACGGTTCATGTTGGATTCTTCGTGAGGCATACTTGTAAAATATGTCTGAAGATGGAAAGAGGGAGGGAGGGAGAGAGAGAGAGAGAGAGAGAATTGGTAGTGGTTCGTCCTACAATTATTTGCATGAAACTAGCTCGAAAAGGAAATCCAATGAAGTTGAGTCTCTTCGAAGAAAGGCTCTACGTCACAACGACGTTCCGGAAAAGAGGCGAAGCGCAAACCTTTCCATTCCTTTCTCTTTGTATCTCTTGTTGCGCGCGCGAGCGGAAGCTCGATATGCGAAGCTGTACTGACATCGCCTTAAATAGGTCATTGATTGACCTATCCCCAGGCGAACCCTACCATGCGCGCGTGATTACCACCTTCTACTGTTGCACGGTTTCTCCTCTACTTCTCCCACTCTCTCTTTCTCTCTCTCTCTCTCTCTCTCTCTCTCTCTATCTTGCTCTTGCTACGTGCCCTCCCACCCCAGACGCAACCCAGTCTCGGTCCAATCTCTCTTTTCCCCCTTATTTCAGCCCTCTCTTTCTCTCCCTTCGCACGTTTCTTCTCTCTATATCCGTCTGTAGGCAATAGCGCCTACAGACGTATCCGTTTGTGCGCGAAATTACAGGGTAACGGTGCGGGACGCACGTGGTCTGTGGGCAAAGTTTAGTCAGCTCCAGGATCGGCGCAACAAGCGCTAATAGAAAGATTCCCATTGTGTGTCGGGCGAACAATGGGTGACTGCGACTACCGCGAATGCGGGCCAAGCATTTTGCGATTCGTCGCGTCTTTTATTCCATTTTTGTCTTCGTTCCTCGCCGGCTCCTTTTTCACCATTTCCTCCGTTCGACCGATTTGTCGACGAATCGATCGATTGGAAAAACGAAGAAAAATAATTAAAGAACGAGCCAATCTTGACGGCCGACTTTCGGATACCGGAAGCTCCAGTCGATTGAAACAATTTGCCCGCTCGTCCTCGTCCGGGCTTGATTGTCTATTAAGCTTCGCGTAAATGAGCAAGGGAGAGGAGGCACCTATCATCATCGATAAGAGACACCTATCTCTACATGTATTAGTCGGTTTTGCTTCTTCCGTTTTACTCTTTCTTTTTCTTTTTATTCGCCGTCGAAGGAGAGACCAATGGAAAGTTAGATTTTCGAACTTCTCCGAGAGTAAATTTCCCTAAACTTTCAGCTATCGTAAATCTTCGATCTACCGTTATCTAATCTTTCCTCATTTTATCGTATTACTCGATATCGTCCTGTTGGCAAGTTTGGCTGTTTTCTAACGGCGGCAACGATGCACGCGAGGAAATCGATCGATCGAAGGTCGCGTCGGATGATAATTAGACGCGAGTTACACACGAGAACCGTAAATTGGACGTTACGAATATAGTTTGGCTCGACGCGCGGTTTAGCTGAATTATCGGTATATTGTCTTGCCGAGCTCTCCGAGCCGACAAATTAATTCGATTATAGTGCTTGGATCATATCGTCAATTCTTCTCCATACGACGTCCTCGTATACGCCTTTTAATCTCCGACGTCGTTGAAATGAAAAGCGACGCTTCGAAGAAATTGCGATTAAACGACTAAACGACTAAAGGAGCGGTTTATTGCGTATCGGTACGAATACGAATAATACGATATACTTTCCGCGATGTAAATCGCCTATGGGTCGCGCGCGCGCGTTACACAATCGTTAAATATTTGAGAAGCGAGGTCCGAAGCGAAAAAGTCGATAGTGGTACCCTATACGTGGTACGTAGGATACGTATCTATACGTTTGTACACGTTTGTACACGTTTTTACACGTTTGCGTGCGAACCAATACATTTTTTCTTTTTTCTTTCGTCTTTTTTTCTTTTTTTTTTTTTTTTTTTGCGAAATACGCCTTTCGGTATTTATCGAATCGCCATATCCGATTTGTCTACGGGAAAAAGAGAATGAGAGTAGTGAGAGTATAGGGATGGCTCGGCTTACTCGAAATTTCGAGGAAGAAGGAGGAATAGATCACTACGGATCGTCGCGACGAGCGACGAAACGTTCGAAGACGAGAGGAATATGAAATAACGTCGTATTCAATGGGAGCTCTATCTTCTATCTGCGTATCATCTAGATATATATGCGTTCGAAGGATTTGATCCGAGGCCGCCTCCATTCCCCGGAATCGTCCTGCGTGATTGATTTCGTTCAACAGGATTTCGACGTGTACCCGTGTGAACGCGCATCTCTTCGTGCCTGTTATCCCATTTCTTTTTTTCTTTTTTCTCGGTTTTTGTTTCTTCTCTTTCCCGTTTTTTATCACGTCTCATCGCATCTCTATCGGACGTCGTTGTTGTAGAATTTCCTTCAACTGGGTCGATCTAAATTTCGAACATTTTTACTTTTACACGTATACGCGTCTTTGATTACCGTCCAAAATTATGTCATTTCCAAGAGAAGAACGATTTAAGGTATCTCGATTCACGTAATGTGAAAATATGAAATCGCTCGTTTCACTTTAAGAGCTCTAGATCTTATTCCAGTGAAAACCGATAAAAGGGATTTCTATCTTTTTATCCTCTTATTGTCGTCCGTAATGCGTTGATCGTTTACGCGTACCCTTACTCCACGTAGTAGTTTCGATCTAATTATTGAAATTATTATTAATTCACGTATATTCGCCCTGGGACATATTTCAGTTCGCTTTTTCAAAATCTCTAGGTTACAAGTTTTTCGACAATGGTGAATAAAAAGAAAAGACGGAATATTTATGCGCGTCCGCCGAGGCTCGTATTCGCTTTGTTGCCAATAAATATACAAATTCGATCAAAAGTTCGGAACACTCTAGTGATTTATTCGATAACGTTTCGGCAAGATTTCGATTGGACACTTTTTGCCTTTTTCTTCTTCCTTTTTTCCAAAGTATTTTTAATCGAATAATTATACTCGCGAGAGAGTCAAAATTTTATTTAAAAATTCTTAAACGCAGCACACTTTTGTTCGAGATTGTAGTTGACAAGGGTTGAGAGAGAGAGAGAGAGAGAGAGAGAGAGAGAGAGAGAAAAGGATATCGCGTGACAAAGGTGTCGTATTTCTTCGAATAAGAGACTGAAAGAAAGAGAAATTGGCTCGTCGCGATTTCGTTATAAATTTTCTGCAGGTAACCGAGCGTTGCAAGTATTACCTACCACTTTTTGATTTTCTTCTTTGTTCCTATTTCACGCTTCTTATCGTGCATGCTTCCGCGTCGAGATATTTCGCGAGAGAAGGAGCAGGCAGGCGCGAAAGAAGGGGCATCAAGAAAGGGAGGAGGACTAAAAGGCAATATAAGAGTGGATTTTTACACCGATTTAGGTCTCCAAGCTCGGTCGCTGCGTTCGATCGATCCTCCATGTCATTAGCCGTCGGTGAATTCTTAAGAGTATGGGCCCTGATCGATTTCTTCGTCTTTACCGAAACGACGGCTTATACTCGATTTCCTCTTTCATCATTTTTTCTTCATTTCTCTTCCATCTCGCGAAATTTTCTAAACAACACTTGCATTTTTAAGTAATGCCACGAGAATAATTGCACCCATTTAACGGACACGTTTCTTAATGGGCAAAGTTGCGGATCGGATTGACCGAATGAACGATCGTTGTTACTACTTGTTACTACTTAAGGATACCTCGTTAGTTCTAGCATCGTTATAGCACTGATGGGGGCTAATTGTAAGTGCTACTATAGAGCCAAGTGTCTCTATTTCACGGATTCGCTCGTCAACTCCCATCCGAAGGTACGAGCAAGTATTTGCTTTGGAGTACCCGACTCGAGCCACGGCTTCGTTTGCATTTCGATCCGCGAGTCCCTTACGTGTGCGCCCGAGCCTTTTGCCGAAGTAAGAAAGCTTTTCAATTTATAACACGATTCGTTATTTGCCATTTCAATTGTTTCAATATATTAACTTCGACGATCGCTCGTTATTTTTCTTTCAGTATTTTTCCAGTAATCTTTAATAAACGATCGCTTCATTCAAGTTAGTTGTAGGATTTGTTTCTATGCGATCGAATTTTTTCCATATATCTGTTGCTTCGTACGGGCGTATTTGTTTCGAGTAAGCACACCGGTTGCTAATATTGAACCCGTCGTGTCTAGCGAAAAAGTTACAGCAAGCTGTGTACGCTGGATAGAATCCCGCGCAGTCGCACACACGTCTGTATTTTTTATGATATTCACAATATACTCAATATTCACGCATATAATATGCAACGAAATCAACAACAATATTTTTTTCTATATAAATGCACTTTTACGTAGACATATGGCATCGATGCGATCCGTCATTTTTCAAGAAAATTCACTTATTCGTTTTTTCGCTTTTTTCTTCAATATTATTTTAAAACGGCAAATATTTCAATCGAGAAACATGCACCAGCGAAATTTGTCCAACAAGTCGCGAACGAAGCATTAGCTTTCATATTTTATTCAACTCTCGAGGACAAAAACGCAGGGTCAATCTTTCGCCGCGTGTGTGAAGGAAAGAGAAAGAAGGAATAAATAGGCAGAAAGGGGAGATTCTAAGAAGAAAAAGAAGAAGAAGAAGAATAGGAAAGAACAGCTCGAAGGGAGAAGATATCGATATATCTCGTGGCATTGATCGAATATGATAATGGAACGAGTCAGCGATGTGAACGATTCTGCGCACGCCTGACCTCTCTCTCTCTCTCTCTTTCTCTCTGACGAGCTGCTAGATCCATTTTCTCTTACTCTCATATTCTCCGATATCTAACCGCATATCTGCCATCTTCGGCCAAACATCCCCCACGACATATTCTCGCGCCGAAAAGGCCGAAGGTCTTGCACCCTCGTGTTCTCATGTTCTCTGATGTTCGAGCCACACGATCGAGCTACGCTCTCGGAAGTGGCTCTTTTCGATAAAACGTTCGCTATCGCTTCCGTTGGACTGAGGGGGAAAGGTGATGAGGAAAAGAGTAGGGGGAGAACATAGATCGGTGATAAACAAACCAATAGAGGGAGAGAGATGAGCTTTTTTTCCGCCAAGGAGTCAGGTTGCATCTCATGTTTTTACGTTCAAAGAGCCGTGACGAGGCGTCCAAGAAGGCGAGAGTGAGATGGGACAGGGATGAGAGAGAGAGAGAAAGAGAAAGAGAGGAGCCTGGCGGAGGCGAGTCGTTTATTGATCGGACACACTCTGCACGTTTGTAGAAAGTAGATAACGCAGGAGGTTTCTCACGATCTACCTGCTACCTGCTGGCCACTGGAGTCGAGCTACCCTTGTAATATCAAGGGCTTGATACGACGACTTCTCGGATTAAATCGAGATTTTCTCATGTGGACTCGTAGGAGTCGAGGATATTGTTCTTTTGGCTTTTACCGACAACACCCGTCCGATACACGAGGAAGTTAAATATATTTTTTATCGATAAGTAACGAACATGTCGTCGTGAAATTCCCTAGAAATATTTGCGGTGATTTATTTGCTCCGAGAATAAAAATATGTCATGTAAAGTTTTTAAGATATATCCCATTCTTCTTTAAAATAAATTCGATAAAAGGACTTGGCCTATCGAAATTCTATCGTCAAAGTTTCGCGATCTATCACTACAACGTCGTGATAGATCGGGTTCACATACTATACCAAGGCGCTCGCATGTTGATGGGCCATTCTCCGAGATCGACTGGATTCTTAGAAACGAGGAGAAGAAGACGGCCGAGAGAAGCGAGAAACAGATGTTCGATGGATAAGAAGGTGTATCCACACGCGCTTAAGATACGTCAAGATGCATCTCGCGTCGACGCGACCGTGTGCCGTCTTCTATGGCGTCTATCGAAGAGTAATTGATCAGGCACTATATATAAAATCGTGTAGGTTGTAACACGGGAAGCGAGGAAAATCCGATACCAGCTGGCTTCTCTGGTCGCGTTAGGTCAAACGCGTTTCTCCTGTCCACGCGTTACAATGACGCCTCTCTTCTCATTCACACGCACGTATATGCCTACGTATACGTCAGTATACAATAGGCACGCGACCGCGTGCGTTTTATCGCACGCAATTTGTATCTGCGTAACTTACGTACGTTCGATTTCTCGTCCGAATGCCAGTCGAGAATGCCTATTCTCCTTCTTCCCCTTTTTGTATTTCTTCGCTCGCAAAGTTACGTCCTACGTACTTTCTTTGGAATTCGGCGTAACGTCATTTATTTTTCAACGCGAGCAAAAATTACTATCTTTTTATTTCGCTTTCTATCAATTTCTTCATTTTGTAAACAAAGAGATATTTTAGTAATGTTGCTCGTTCGCCCATATCGTCGTAGTACTGTTATACCAACTCTTCCAAGCACACGCGATTTTCTTAATAATACAAATGATTCCTTTAACTTTATGCGTAGGACGTAGGTCGTAGATATTTGTATTTCGTGCGTGCTATAGATGAGGTCCCTGCCGTTTCGTTCCGTTCGGTCCGTATACCTCGTTTCCTTTAGAACGACGTAATTAATACAAACTTTGGTCGTTTGAAAGTTCTCTCTCTCTCTCTCTCTCTCTCTTTCTCTATCCCACCGGCCCCCTCCCTCGCTGGTCGGTACTGGTTGGGTTTAATGCGAGGCTGTTTGCTGGCACATTTGTTCTATTAGTATTTACCCGCTCAAAGACTAGAGTTCCCGTACGAAGAGAAGGAATAAAATGAAAAAGATACGAGATAAAGAAAGAGGGAGGAGTGAGAGGGAAAGGGGAAAGGGACAAATGGTACGGTATTATACGCAACATTGCTACGACACAACTACCGGTTGGTAAGTTTGTCCGACGTATGATTTACCGGCGGTGCTTGAATACAGCCACAGAATACGTTTTAATGGAGACTGAAGTCGTGCTACGGTACGCACCGTTGACGTACGAAAAAAAAAAAAAAAAAAAAACAAAACTGGAATATTTCCAAGACTCAAGACAAGGTGAAAGTTGAAATGTCAAAAAACTATGCAAGATGTTTCATTCAAACGCGATAGCGATGATTTTTTTATTTCTTATCGAGAGTGAAAAGCAGAGGAGGAAATAAAATATTAGTAACAATGATAGAAGAACGAACGAGCGGTAATTCTTCTTCTAACGAGGAAGAAAGTTTCGCCTGTTCCCTTTAGAAAAATAAAATAGATCCTCAAAGGACAATAATTCTCTAATAGTCTTCCAGCCTGGCAAAGTTTGCCAAGATCTTCGAGAGGAATGGACTTTATAGGCTACCGCGTGAAAGATAAAGGGAGAGAAGTTTCACGAGCTTTTACTTAAGGAGTACAGACATTGTTCTCTCTCTCTCTCTCTCTCTCTCTCTCTTTCTCTCTCGTCCTTCGCCTAACAAACTTTCTCCAATGCGCGTCACTGGATTTAATAGGCGTGTGTTCTTTCGCGGAAATGTCGTATTTCTGGGCTTTGTGCGAATCTACACGTACGTGGGGCTTCGTTTCATCCAACTTTACCGCCAGCGAGACGTTCTCGCGCGGATTTTTCCACCCTATCGTAACGTTCCTTTCTTCGTAAATAGCTCTGATAACAAAATCCAATTAGAGATCTCGACGGGAGATTATTTAAAAAAAGCGATAAAATTCTTGCTGCGATGAAACTTTCCAAGATCTAAAGATCTCTTCTTTTTTTTTTCTTTTTTCTAACGAAATGGAGAATACAAAGAAAGGAAAATAAAAGAAAAATAGAAAAACGTCAATTTAGGCTCGATGTCGAAAGATCTCCTTCTCTTTTTTCCTCTCTTTTAAAGTAACCTATGGTATGATATTTAATCCGACGACGGTACTCTCATAAATCGTGTACAAATGGGGACTCCAAGTCAAGCGGAAGAAAACGGAATATTCTTGCTGCAGTAGTTTCAATCTTGCACGTCTCCTCGCGCGTCTCAGCCGCCCATTCTCGTGCTAAAAGTATCGCTGACCTAGAAAAAAATTTCGTCTCGCTGCAAACGGTGAATACATATTTCAAGTGAAACGCCGCCAAATTTATTTATTGCCTATCGTTCGTCAAACGTAAATTCGCGGGTAATCGCTTCGCCGGACGAATTATAATGAATCGATTGAAAATAACGCAAAATATGCGTTCTTTCAGACAAGTTATTCCATAACGATAATATAATATAATATTAACGTTGGGACATTTCCTTTTACTTTATAAAGAAAAAGAAGGACGGAGAGAAACACCGTAACACTTTCCAAATTGTTTGCTTAACCCGCGAGCGTATTTGAATTTTCCATCCAATTATGCTAACGCCTCGGGAAACGAGGAGCATTTTTATTACGGGAACAACGAGTTTTAACGGTCTCTACGTGGTACGCTCGAAAATTCGTTCGAAATAAGTTGCTTGCTTGCGTCTTACAAATTCATCCCGTTCGTATATATATGGATGGATGGATGGATGGATGCATAGATACGGTCTTACATACGTACACGTTGGATGTCGTTTTATTATAAAATCGTAGCGACGCTCTCTCTCTCTCTCTCTCTCTCTCTCTCTCTCTCTCTCTCTGGGGAAAGAATTTACGATCGAGCGTGCACGGTAACGGTCACGCGATCTCCCTTTTAACGTTATATATTGCCATACCGTAAATCAAGAGGGCCAACTACCTCTTAAAGAGTGTTTCTGCATGCGACATCGATGACGCTTCTATTTCAGCTACGATCTCTATTCGATCTCTCTTTTTTTGTTTTTTCTCGCACGTTCCGACGTGCGCCGCGTTAACGAACGAGATAGCTATTTTTACAATTTTTCTTCCTTTCTACTCTCCCTCTCTCCCTCTCTCTGGAAATGGTGCTCGAAAACGTCACCCTTCGACGCAACCCCTCCTCTCCTAGATCCCGTCGAAAGGACTGATCGAACAAAGCTCCATTAACGACGCAACCGTCAGATCCGATGGTAATGCATTTGGATGGAGTTAAAGTGAAGTGTTTAGATAATAGTCACTTGGCAACGGCGATCGACCAAAAGATTATAGTCGAACATCGTTTCATCGATCGATGCTCCGATGTCATGAGAGAAATATCGTATAACGAACGTGAATGGATAAACCAGTAGGGGTTCTCGTTAATTCGATCCAAATTTTCCCAATTTTCGAGTATATCATATGCACGCGCGACCAACACAGCTAAGTTCTTTTAAAGCATTATATTTGGCTATGGCAAAGAAATTCATCTTGACCATATGGACAGATTCGTATAGATACGTACCTATATGCGGATGGATGTTAAAAATATGTCTTGGCTTCGGGAAAGTCAAAAAGTCAATGCTGTAAGTAAGTTAAAAGGGCAGCTTGCATTATTCTAACCAACTACTATTACCTATAATAACCGCGATGCGTGGTCTCTAGACAAATACGTGGCGTGGTCGAAGCAAGTTAAATATAAGATAAACGGAACGAACTTTTGTCCGAAACATTGGAAGAAAAAAAAGAAAAAGAAAAAGAGTATTACCATATATAATGCATATAATGTGTAAAAATAATTAATCCAGGAGAAAAAAGAGATAGAGGAAGATAGACATTGATTTTGTGAAAGCGCACCACCGTCGCGAAGGAATATATCATCGGCTTGACGATAAGAGAGAATACGGAATCGCCTATTGCCGTGAGGCTTCTTCTTACGATGCATTTAAAACTTCTCCTTGGCTACTCTCTTTGTCCATTCATAATCTTCGCTTTCATTCGATGCGACTCCTTTCTAGCAGAACCAGCGAAACAAATTGAAGCATTGTGATATCACGAAATTCTTAACCATTGTTACACCCATTGTATCACCTACTTGGTTTCCACAATGGTGTAATATATGGTTGTAGGAGGCTAGTTATCGATGATTCGCGATACACGCTTTTCCCACGACAACCAACCAGTTGCAAAATTCCGCTCTTTCTCTCTTTAACATAAACAACTTCTCACAATGAACCGTCGTTGTACGTTGTAGGTACATATAGGTATGTATGTACTCTTAACGTCGCTTTAACCTACATTTTATGAAAGCGTTTTTGAACGCTTCTATGTTTTTAATTACGCCGTTCGAGCGTTCTTCCATCTTCTAAGTCGGAATAATTTCGTTGCGCGTTACCAAAAAGGAGAATTTACTCTCGTCCATCTTATCGTTTAACAAGCTATAACGCGTCCTAGGATATGCATTTGTCATAGGAAATATATTTTTCCTTAACCGAGATCCACGTGGTTCGAAAGAGTGAGCATGATGGTGATCCTTTTGAACTGCATAACGCTAGGAATGTACCAGCCTTGCGTGGATGACCAATGCGTGACGAATAGGTGCAAGATATTGCAGGTAAGCACGCGCGATGACAGATCCACGATCTTAAGTGACGTAAGACACGTTACATATCGTAATCATTTCGTACACTTTACACATTCATTTCCAACTATTTTGACGATATCTTAACGATACGTCTAATTGACTAATTTGTTCCATCCTGTAACGAGTAATTCATCGCTCGAAAGGCGATCGTCCTTTCGAATCCTTTCGAAGGCTTTCGATCGGGGTACTAATCGATCGACGAATCGAGTTGAATCTATTGGTTATTCCTGTGTCCATCTCCGACGAGAAAGAGAGAGAGAGAGAGAGAGAGAGAGAGAGAGAGAGAGAGAAAGAAAGCTTCTTGTCCCTCATAAAATTGATACTCGAAATAGAATAAAGAATGGAGAAGATACAAGGAATACAAACACAATCCATTGTCGTACGATGCTCGTCGATAATCGAATCTCTCGTCGAGTGCCCTCGATCAATCACGTTGGATACCCTCGATGGACCTTCCCAATCCAACCTCTATTTCTTCCTACATCAACCATCAGCCCCTCGTATTCGAGCTTATTCCTTTTTCCAACTTTTTCCCTTTTCTTTTTACAGATGTTCGACGATATAATCTTCGCCTTTTTCTCCTTGGAAATGACGATAAAGATGGTGGCGATGGGTATATACGGTAAAGGGACTTATCTCGCTGACTCCTGGAATAGATTAGATTTCTTTATAGTAGCAGCCGGGTAAGTAATGCTTTGTTATTTCTTATTTTCGGAGTTCTCTCTCTCTCTCTCTCTCTCTCTCTTCAAGGAGAGTACTTTTGAAAAGGCACGATTTCGCGGCTCCTACCATCTTACATGTTTTCTTTTCTTTTTCTCAACAACTTTGCACGGCCTTGTATCTTGCAATTTCACTGTTCCTTTTTCCTTAGTCTCGTCACGATTCGTCCAATGATCGGGAATGAATGAAAATGAATGTGGAATATGATAATGCTGGCTTTATATTGCTGGTGAACGCGGTTATACTTCGCATGTTCGAAAATATTGATTAATCTTGATTTTGGCGTATGGCCGGAAAGGAGACTGGACGGATAGAAAATTTTAATTGAAATGTCGGCTATGAGAAATTGTAAGGAAGGACTTGAAAAGATATTTCTTTTTTCCTTTTTTCTTTTTTTTCTTTTTTTCTTTTGTTGAAACATTCATCTACGTTCCAATTCGTAGGTATCGTGGTAAGAAAATTCAATTTCATTTCGATTTGCGAAATTTTTAATGAAATTCGTCGTATACTCGTGAATCTTTGATCTCGCGCTCGAGTATGTGTAATAACGATGCGTTCTCTTTTTCCCCCCTGAAAGTCTAAGCCTCGCTTAATTAGAATAGCGAAGAAAAAACTTAATTGGAATAGTGAGAAATTCGATGAATAAAATAAACATTCACGAGCGGTTGTTTTTCCAAATTGTAAAGAATGTGATCGAACGGATAAGGTAGAAATATCGAATAAAAGAAAATTGATCATTTATAAACGGTTATTGAAAGTCAATTGGTTTCAAGTTTTCGAAAGTCTAATCTAATAGCAGTTTGCTTTTAATATCCATTTTTGGAACTCTCGAAGTTCTTGAATTCGTCGAGGGTTTAGAACGTGCCGAGGAATATATATGTAATTCGAGGGAAGGAGAGAAAAATGATTTCTGTCGTTTGCAGCGCACTAGAATACTGCCTAAACGTGGAGAACATGAATCTATCGGCGATACGGACGATAAGGGTTCTAAGGCCATTACGAGCGATCAACAGAATACCGAGTAAGTATGAAAGGCGTTTCATCGTCGATAGGCGCGTCTTTCGCCTATTCTCTCTTTTTTTTTGCGAGAGTGTGCGAATAATCTCGGTTTACTCTTGTCATCGATCCGTCTAGGCTTATAGTCGCTTTTATAGGCACGCGTGAAAACGGTCGGACGTTTGGTTAACAGTCTCTCTCTCTCTCTCTCTCTCTCTCTCTCTCTCTGTATATGCGCGTGTTGCTGGTACGTCACGTTATGTAAACGTAAACAAACAAGTTTCGTTATTTATACGCGATTTTCGTATCATCTCGCAAACAAGCATGCGCGCGTGCAATCGATTCCGAGACTACAACGACGGCGACAGCGACGACAACAACAGCCGCAACGACTATATCAATTTGTTCGAATTACTCGTCCTTGGGATTCTTTGTACGAAAAATTATCTTGCTCGAACGAGCGGTTCTAGTGCCTCGTTGCATATTGTATAGAAAAAACGTTTGTTCGTTTGAAATGAATGCGTCCTTTAATATTGTAAGAACGATTCGAATCTTTCGATCGGTGAGCGCGCGAAGCGTTTACAGAGTGAAATTTATCGAGGCAATTTAACCGCTCAGAATTTTTCTCCTTGTTATCGAAAGGATTTATGACATTATTATGAAAGAATATTCGTTACGAGCAGGTATATACGAGTACGGAGCGCGGAAATAGAATGGATTTCGAATTTGTGGGAATTTGGAAGAGAGAGAGAGAGATACGTCTATCGAATCTCGAGAAATATATATGTGTTATTTTCTCCTTCTTTAAAGGAGATAACAAGGCAATATCTAACGTTTCCGATTCGATCGTCCAACAGGTATGCGAATTCTCGTGATGCTGCTGCTCGACACTCTTCCGATGCTAGGCAACGTCCTCCTCTTGTGCTTCTTCGTATTTTTCATATTCGGCATCGTCGGCGTTCAGCTCTGGGAGGGAATCCTGCGTCAACGTTGCTTCCTGAAGGCTCTTCCTAACGTCAAGTATCCCGAGTAAGTAAAAGTAAAGTTACCGTCTGGCTGACGAGCGAAAAGACGAAAGCGGAGAGAGGGGAACAAATAGGAAGGAGAAATGATGAAAAAGAACTCCGCATTTGTCCTTCGGCCAGACTTTTTCGTCAGTTTACTTTTCTTCCTTCTTCTTCTTCTTCTTCTTCTTCTTCTCTCCTTCCCTATTATTTGTTTCGTTCGATATCCATAACCACGGCGTTCTTTCTTTCTCCATTTCCATTCATCATCGTCTTCCTTTCCTAATCTCTATCTACTTTTTCCTATATTCTAGTCTATTTTATTACTTGGACTTATCCATTCACCCACGATTACGATAGAGTAGCGTCTCAAATTTATTGACATTTTTTACTTCATTCGTTGATTAAGGATTACGATCGAGGAGATAATATAACGATAGAGAAGGCTCGCTTTTCTCATTATATTGTAACAAGTTTTACTCGTATCTTTATAGCTTTATATTATTATTGACGGTCTCTACGTTCAATCGTAATCATTAATCAGGAATTTAATGGAATTCCACGATAGATTGGCGTTCTTCCTCGGCGTCTGGGTGCCTCTACCGGGGCGTCTACAAAGGCCGGCGTCTTATCGACGACGTCTACGTCGGCGAACGTCATTGATTCTCCGCTTCTGGAGAAAAGACGCCGAACGAAATGCGTCGCGATGTCTCGCGATATATCTCTCTAATGAAATGACTTTGGAGATCCGATCGGGCAGCTTCGTTATGCGCGACCACCGAACTAGAGAATAATTATCTCTCGTCTTTGTTCCTTTCCTCTTTCAGCATTTTCGAGTCCGAAAACAATAAGAGGCGACCTGTTTGGCTAGGGCAAACGTTCGATATTCCTTCAATGATATTATCAACGAACGAAAATTCCTCGACGATAGAGAGTACGCTAGTCGATTAACGCTATCGGTCGCGTTAATCAAAATTTAACGATTTCATTAAAAATCCAACGGAATTGCGACGAATATTCTTCCGTTTCATACGCGAGCATCTTAATTGTTTTTTCTTCTTGCGAGTTAATATACGTATTTTTATCGAATCTTTTGCCCCTTCCTATATCGAAATTTAATTTATCTTGATTAACCGCGATGCGATGTCGCTTAACCTGATCAAGACCTATTCACGCTGCTCTTCTTCTGGCTCTACTTTTATTACTTCCACAGACGCTACTCTTCAAGACTATTCGTGCAAGTAGAGGCGTGCGCGCGTATGCTTTTTTGTTTTTCTTTTTTTCTTTTTTTCTTTTTTTTTCCGTGAAAGACAATTTGTCTCGCGTGAAACAAATTCACAGTCCGTATCAAGTTGACAATTATACGTACGGTTTATAATACATCTTTATTACGCACTTACTGTCACTTGTTTCAATCCGTTCGCATGCACTCGAGAGAGTCTGTATACTATTATACCTCTATATCCTCCTACATACATACATATTTCTATTATACACTTATGTCTATATATATATATATATATATATACACACATATATATATATATACATACATACATACACACACACACACACGCACACACACACACACACACACACACACATTTAAGCATGCACGCGTAGAACGTCGCGTACCGAGGCGTAAAACGTTCTGTACGTTATATACATTTCAACGATTCACATCACTTTATTGGATGAAATATTTTCTTTGCCTCGCATACGACGACTCGTCGTACTCTCCTTTAGCCATATAAACCAACTTGCTTCTTTTACGCTTCGCAATTGATGCTTGCCAGTTTGTAATCATTACTAACATAGGTACAACAGGATGATTTTTGACGAACTAACGAATACGATTTCCAAAGTCGTGCGAGAGAGGAAGGTAACGACCGACGATATTTTTTTACCCACTCCTCAAATACAGGATGAACCGTATAAAGCGACTTTACATATTGTTGGAATTTCCGAAAAAGGCGATTAAAAAAAGGAAAAATCTTTTAAAATTTCTTTTAGATCGAGCAAATTATGCTAGGAGGAGAGAAGAAATTTCAAAGCCCATCGAGAAGAGAGAACCTTGTGAGCATTCGCGTTTGCGGTTCACCCCACCCCAGATATACTTGCATATACCTACATATAATACATTAATACTACGTTAAATATTGCGCATTTACAGTAAACTAAAGTGCATGAGGGAAAGGCTCGAGTTAGTCGCAAAGCTGTCGCTTGTCGAGACTTTCGCGGTGTATATCTCTCGCTAAGCTACTCTGCGCCCATTTTTTGTTCTCTTCGAGTCTCTATCTCGCAAGTCTCTTTGTACGCGTTTCGTCTCTTCGGTTTTTCTCATGGTAGTGCTGGAAGGCATCTTACGTACGTATGTGTACCGACACGTATGGATAAATACATAAACTCTTCTTCCCTCTCTCCTTGTTCGAGTCGATTTATTTATTACGATAGTGAAATCAAACTTGATGCGCAAGAGGAAACTCGTATATATTTAAGCGCGAAAAAGGTAGCGTCGCGCGTTAAATTAACGAACGCAACAATTCCGCGATATAAATTCATCTACGTATTTTCATAGTTTCTATTCTAACGAGCAGTAAGCGATGTCTGGAAAGCCGCACTCAATGCGAGCCGCAAGAAGGGAGGAAGAAGGAAAAAAAATGCACGCGGAGTTCATTAAATCCAAGGTCGTGCAAAATTCAAGCGAGCGTGTTATGCAAGTGTGTGCTCGCCTTTCGTAGTCTTGCGCGCGCACAAAAACTCATCGATATCGACCAAGTAAAAGAAAACAAATTCGAGCAAGCTCAAAATAATAATAACGTACAATTATATATTTGTTTACTAGCGAAATGAAAACTCTCTCGAAAACAGTTATCGAGTTAGAGAGAAAAAGATACAGTCCTTTCTCTTCTGCTCTCGGCACCTTTCAATCCAACCACCCTCTTTACTATTTTTCGTTTCCTTTACTTCTTTCGTAACTAGAAAGTAAAAAAACAAACGTAGAAATATAATAAGTATGTAACCCTTGGGGAGCAGTGACAGGCTGTTGTTTCGCTGTTGCAGGTTACTCTCGGACGAGTACTCGGTTCGATCACGCATTTAGTAAGCTCTAGTAGAGAACAATGTACTGTACACACCCACACACACACACAAACACATATCTATATCTATACATATATATATATATATATATATATATATATATATATATATATTAACTTTTGTTAATTATATTACATAAATATATCATCGGATATACATACACGTGCATCCATATGTAAATAATTGTACGATAGAAACAACAATATATACATAGTATATAGACAGATAAAGCGTGTATATATATCTATATGTACACATACACAGAGACACACACACACGCGCGCGCATATATATTATACACACCTCTCTGTTTCTTCGCAAGAGCGTTTTGCGGCTGTGATTGTAGTGTGTTAATCAAGCATGCTGCCTGATGGACAACGGGCAAAGTACCCGATTCCGGTTCATGCGTCGTTCGCTAAAACACATTCGAATTTTCGAATTTTCGAATTTTCGAATTTTCGAACGTCGAACGAACAGATATGACATTAAGACGTTGAAACGTCTATAAATGTACATATATGTATATCGAGGCCGAAGACGACCCTATGCTCGTCTTGAAAATAATGGACCAATATTTTCTCCATTTTCATTCGATCCTACTATCTCTCCATTCGAAAGGAGATATATATATATATATATATATATATATATATATATATATATATATATAAAGGTCGATTTTACGCACGGCAAAAGTAATTACTAGAGTTCGAATCATTGTATGTAACACGTGAATTTCTTTGAATCTCACGAATCGTCCGGATTTTATACAATTGTTTTCAATTTTTATCAAATACATTTTCCAACACTAATCAACGAAATTAGGCGGTTAACATCGCTATGCCATCAATTGAATGATATTCATTTGAATGATCGTTACGCGAAATTCTTTTAAGATGAAAATAGTATTTTTCCTTTAAGTCGATCCTTGACCTAGCATACTTATCGTCGTCCGACAAATGGTCGAGTCTCCGATAGGACGAGACGCGTATCGCTTCTTTATGGTCTCCGTAAAGGTTTTACGTAATAATATGGCACGCGGATTACGATCTCTGACGTTTGTAGGAAGAAAAAGAATGAGATTCTGAGTCGGATTCGCTCGTGAATCGATCGTCGCTCTTGTCCATTTGGAAAGAAATAAAAAAAACGTCTCTTTCGTGCTTTCAATTCTCTCCTTTCGATCGCCGAGTCGATACGACGAATGCCTCCGACAGGTTTTTCGATGCACGAGTCGATGTGTTCTACTTCTTTTCTCTCCATTTATATATCTATTACTGCATCTACATCTACATCTACATCTATATCTTTCATGAAATATTTTTCTTGATTTTTGAAAATTTAAAGGAACGTTTGGCGCATACTTTGTCTCTCGTATCATGCCACTTTGTGTTTTCTTCCTATCTGCGACAATAAGAAAGATATTTCAGCTACGAACTTAGTCGTTGGCTAATTCTGTATGGGTGTGACACACACACACACACACACACACACTCACACTCACTCACACACACACACACACACACATTCTTGTACGCCGTGTATGTCAACTCTTTTCTTTGTAAGTCTCCGATTGATCTATTTATATATACATATATACTTATACGAGTAAATAAGTTGTTTGTGTCTCTGTGCATCCCCTTTTCTCAATCTAATCGATGTAACGTTTATCTTCTTTCATATTTTATGCGTGTTCTCTTCTTCATTGGGATAATCTTTTTCTACCGACTTCGTATCGATCTCGAGTCATTTTTTACTCTCTATCGCAAGATCGTCTAGACTTATTTATGCTCGAGTATTAAAATGTAGAATAACGACGGGTCGTTAACTCCGTTATTCGTCGCGCTGACTATCGAACGATCACCCAGACGATATTCTTGTTAAACTCGAATGCTTTTTTTTTTCTCTCTTTCCTCTACATTAATACGGTTAGCAGTCACGATTCGGAATTCCGTTTGTAATGACGGATTAATTTCAACGTGAAAGACATTTTTTTTCAATCTCTTATCTCAAAATTCGACGGTCGTCAAAGGTCATTAAGGATTTAACGAGATGACAGAACGAGGACGAAAATATGAATTGTATGAGTTGACAAGAACGAGGCTGACGATTATGCCGAGCGGATTTCAGATTTTTCTGAAGGAGGTTCAAAGGAGAAAAAGTCATTGAAACGGTACATTTCCTTTGTCTACATAGTGATAATTATCCAAGATAGTACTATTTTCAAATAGCGTGCGAAAGAGAGAGAGAGAGAGAGAGAGCATAGTCGAAGCGATTAGTAAATTACTCGGAGCTCCATCGAGTATAGAAAATCGTTTAGAGTTGATGACAAGTTCGAGGCGGTTTCGCGTTGAAAATAAACGGGATAGGAAACTCTGGCGGCTTTCCTTAAGACGGTATTGCTCGGTAAGCGTGCTCAAAGATATTTAACTATTCGTAATTACTGCTCTCCAGTGATTAGGGGACCTTTCGAAGCAACAGGGTCTATAATGGCGTAGCGATTTAACAGGAAAAACGTCGTCTTGAAAAGTGATCTTTCCGTCGGTAGATCGATTAAAGGACGAACGATGTTTATCTCGTGGGCGAGAAAAAACCCCAAGTTGTTCCTTTCTTTTGACCTTTTCCCCTCTCGGTTAAAAGTCGGTTAAAAGTACGTAAGTATACGTACACGTATATCTATACGTTATAGTTCCTTCCTGCAAATTATCGCGAGCAGTACCGTCTTATAATAGCTTACTAAAAATAACGAAATACGTATTAACCGGATTTGCGATCACGGAAAGCAGCCGAAACGAAAGAAAGGCCGCCGGGAAAAATAAACGTTTCCATTAGCTCGTCTTTTTCGAGTGAAAGTTTAGTGGATCGAACGGAATCGAATCGTCAATGTCAGTTTCGTTTAAAATGCTAAGCCATCTTGGAACTTGAAATGTAAAGATCGACGTTTCCTTGTATTGTTCGATAGTCTAGCGAATAGAATCGGAGCGCGAAATTTGTAAGGCTTCGTGAGCGAGCGCTAATGAAAACTCAACGATGGTACGCGAAAGCGAGACGTTTCCTATCCGTTCGAATGAGCCAACGTGAATTTATCGATGCTTACCGTTATTTTGAACGGCTATTTTCGAACGTTTATCGACATCGTTCATTTATCGGCGCCGAGCGTCGCGCGTCCTTCTCTTCTTCTCTTTCTCCCTTTTTCCTCGACATTCCAAGAAATTCGAAGGAAAAGCTTTGCCTTTTTCTCCAACAGTTGCGTGATACTGGGCGTTTGTGCGTCTGAATTATGCAACGCGCCAACCAAGATACTCGAATACAAGAGCAAACACGCGCTATCGCTAAAGTAGAATGCGATGCTGTGCGGTTAAGTCGGAGGACACCCTTTTGTTCTCTTCGAGGGCCTCGAAGGGCTTTCGCCGGATGGCATATACGTAACTTTGAATTCGAATCCCTTCGCACTCCAATTATTCTTAACGAGTCTGCCTTTGAGAGCGTTTCGTCTTCGTTCTTCTCTCTCCCTCCCTCACCGCCCTCTCTTCTATCCCCCCTTCCCTTCTTTCCTTTTTAAAGAGTTTCATTAGCCACGTCCGCGATCGCAAGGAGAATGGACGCATACGTTTTCTTAACCTTCAAGGACCACGTTATTATTTGTTTACTTAGTACCAAGAAGCAAAGGATGGATAAGAGGGTCGGTTATCAAAACGCGAAGGGGGTTGATAAACGAAACGAGCATCGAAGATGTCAATGAATTTTTCATAACCGAAAGATACGATGCCTGTAAAATGATGAGAAGAAAAAGCAGAAGTAACGCGACGGGTAGATATACCTTATAAAGATGCGAGAGTGTGTGCGTGTATAAAAATATTATCACCAGACCTGCATGCCACAACGATAGAATGAATTTAGACGTTATTAGACAACGATAGCGGCACGATAAGTCTACCATTAGCTCGCATTATTTCGATTGCGACGAGAAACTCCATTTTTCCATTGAATTTAATCGCACTCGACGATCCTCCCGCGTCCTAGAAATTACCACGAGGATTCTCAAGATTTTGATCTAAAGTATTTGCATACTTTAGGACGGTTCGCGTGCAAAGTTCACTTTTCGACTGGCTTCAATCGTTTTCATCGAAATATAATATTCATTACCCAGATAGCAGGTTACGTTATCGTATGAATATTTCATTTCAAATTATTATTTTCTCGAAATATTCTTACGCATAATTGGATTAGATTTATAGAAAATTCGTGATCTATTCGAAGTAATCTCGGTCCAACGAAACCGGCTACGCTCGAATCACCCTGGCGAGTATCGTTCGTTTTCTTCATAATTAGTTTAACTTCGTTTGTTAGTGGCTTACTCTTGCGCGTTCTTTCACACGTTGCGCGTACTTTCATTGGATTTTATTGGCTTTTCCAATTATTTATACGAGCTTGTGAAATTGAAATAGATTTTCATGAATTTTATTTCTCTCGCCTTTCCTCTTGTTTTATAGTTTCATTTTACTGACAAATACGATCGAGTATTAGATTAACGAATATTATGAGAAATTAACTAAATTTACTGAATCGTTTTCTACGTTTATAATCGTTTCTTTTGAAAAGAGAAATTATAATAGAATTAGCCTTATAATATGTTAAGTCTTTTCAAAACGACGTCAAATTTACAAAGATATAATTTCAAAGTTTTAAACTAGGAGAAAGTTTTAATGAACACACGTTTGAAAACTTCTTGTCCCTGAGACGTAGCCGCTTTTTTTTCTTCATCTTGATATATAAACCTAGCTTACAGCGAATATTATCTATTTTGCGCTTCGAGGTACTCGAGTATGCCATTTATCTATTTTATCGATGTATTTTGGGAATGTTGAAATATCCTTGGAAAGTATTGAGAATACTCATAGAACGTAATGGTGCTATTTGGGTATTCATTATCGTTTTGTTATGGAAGATGAAGACGGGACGTAAGAAAGAGATAGAAGATGGCGAAGGGTTAAAACTATTCTGATTATCGACCTACGCAAAATGACACACGATGTGGTTTCGCCCTAAGAGAGATTATTAATCGATCGTGCCGCACTGATAAAATGTGCTAGTTGGCACACGATGCATAATGCAAGTTCGGAAATGTTAAATTAGATTAAAAGACTGCACGTCCCTCTCTCTCTCTCTCTCTCTCTCTCTCTCTCTCTCTCTCTTTGCTTTTCGAAAACGCACATTATCTGGTCTTATTTTGAAATTGATTCCACGAGAAAATATCGTTTACATATAATACGTTTGCCTATAGGTAGGAGAGAAAGAGTGGGATATCTAGGCGCGTACACCGCTAGTTAGAAATTCACGCTTAAAAATGTAAAGCGAGCTGCAACAACGGAGCGAGAAGAATGGTTCTTGCATTTTCGCGATAATGCTCGAATTCTATTTTCTTTGTTTTCTTTTCTTCGTTGTTTTATTTTTCTCTTCTCTCGCATCTCTCGTTCCTTCCGTTCAACGTCGCCACCTGTTCTCGCGTGCACCCTATCTCGTGTCGACACATGCATTTGGCTTAAACTCTTCACTACTGACTCGTCTATATGTCGTTGTACGTGAGGTATGTATTTGCACGTGAGCGCGCGTACATATACGTATACGTTCTGTATGCCATGTATGTATATGTATATATCGCTATATAAAAATATTCTACTTACATAAGTACACGTGTATATATATATATGTATATGTATATGTATATGTATATATGTGCGTATATATACACATATGCAACGGCAGCCACGCACAAGAGGCCGTTCGATGTGTACGTATATATGTAGGTAAATAAAAAGGATATATGTATATCGGGACACCCTTACACAATTATACGCATAGATGACAGGGTGTAATTGTATACTACGTATAAACGAAGCATGCCACGAAAGTGCATCCGTGCATTAGTCCGTGCATAAAGCATAAGTTGCACACGCAAGCCTTTAGATTCGAAGAGACACCCTGTGTATGTACTTACCTATTGTACGTACGTATTTTGTACGAGCGAGAGAGCGTGGCTGAAAGTCGATCGATTTAATTCCGATCCTCCTTGATTTTCCAGCGACCTGGAGAAGTACTTCGAGTATCAGGGTCAGGACTACATTTGTTCGCGTCCCGACGACAGCGGTATGCACTCTTGCAGCAACTTGCCGCCGCTAAAGTTTGGCAAGTATTTTCCTCGACACATTTTCGAGCCGTTTCCCACTATCTCCATGTGTATAGATACGTATGTGTACGATCGCGGAATTAGAATTACAACTTTACGTTTTAACGTATTCGATGTATCCTTTTTTGAACGTCATTAAATCGTTTAATCGTTGTTTCGTTTACGAGGGAAAAAATCTTTTATTCCGCGGCTGATCCCGAGAACGAACGAATCAAATTTTCCTCTCGAAATTGAGACGGCTTTTGTTCATTTTCATTTTTCCTCTACTCTCTTTTTTTTTTTGTTTTTTTTTTTTTTTTTTTTTTTAATAGATCTCTCTTCCGTCGAAATGACCAATCTCGCGATCGTCACTTCGAAAGCAATTTATATTCCTCGTCGTTGGCGTTACAGATCGATGTAGATCGATGCTCGACACGTCGTTTACGCATCGTTAGAATTATCGTATTAATTTTCAGGAAGTGTGGTGTGCAATAGTACAGCTTTACCGAACAACAATACGACGTTTATCAGCAACGACACCTGCGTTAACTGGAATCACTATTATACCGAGTGCAAGGGTCAGGGCAATAATCCTTTTCAAGGCACAATTTCGTTCGATAATATCGGCTTGGCCTGGGTAGCCATATTTCTCGTGAGTGGCATCATTCATTTTAATCTAACGAATATCGTACGGGTTTGCTCGTAATATCGATCCGTTCCTAAACCCTCTAGCATTAATTCTTACAAATTCTTACAATTGGTAAAGATTATCGTCGTTACGATACAACTGGATAGGAAACAAAAAGTATAATATAGAAATACCTCGGAGTGATTATTAATCACGATTGCTCGATAACATTAAATCGCGAGCTATCGAAGGAACGATAGAGAAATCAGATAAGTGATAACGAACAGAGCCTCTCGCAGGTGATCAGTCTGGAAGGATGGACGGATATAATGTACTACGTGCAGGACGCTCATTCTTTTTGGGATTGGATATATTTTGTCCTCTTGATCGTCGTAAGTAATTCATATTCATTTTAACGGCACTCTCTTCTTCCTCTATTCTTTTATTTTATCTCTTATCTTCGAGCTCTTTTCTCTTTTCGCGCATTGTCTTATATTTATCGTACGTTCGTATAATACGTCACTTGATTCGTCATTAAAATCACCTTTCTAATTTTCCTAGATCGGCTCCTTTTTTATGATCAATCTTTGCCTGGTCGTGATAGCGACGCAATTTTCCGAGACGAAGAAACGGGAGATGGAAAGAATGAGATTAGAGCGCGCTCGGTTTCATTCGACTTCGACTCTGGCTTCGTCTACGAATACATCCGAACCAACTACCTGTTACGCCGAAATTGTCAAGTAAGCGTTACGTCGTCAACATACGGTAGGTTTCTCCTACCGTACGAACGTTCAAAACATTTGTAAAAGAATGAGCGGCGACTCGTAAAAAAGGGTCACCCGAACGATCTTTTTTTTTTCCCTTCTTTCTTTACTAACGTACGTCTGTACGATCGAGTGATTTCATTATAAAGCACTTTTATTTTCGCCTCGAATACGAAACGTGCACAAGATAAAAAGAAATTCTTTTTGTTTCATTTTCAAAACTACTAGCGGTTTAGGTGACCTGCTTTGGATATTTTTTATTATTTAATCGATTATCCCTGAAAGTTGGAAAATGATACGTCATATTCTGCCCGCGACTATTTTACTCCGAGTTCTTCTTATTTCTCGAATTTTCGCTAGAGTCACGTATCATAATGGAAATCTTCATTAATGTTCATCCGCATTGATTACGTCTCGAGCTCGAGGGATTTGAATAAGAAAAATATTTCTCTCGCGATATCAGATACATAGCTCATCTTTGGCGAAGAAGTAAAAGAAGACTAATGAAGAGGTACAGATTGTGGAAGTACAGAAGGCAGCAGAAACGCGAGCAAAATTTGCTTAAGGAACAACAACAAGGTCAGCCGTTCCGGTCGGCTCCCAGCGGAGCAGGCTCGAACAGAACAGCAGCCGGTGGTGAGTGTTTCTTATCGATCGCTCACCCTATTGTCTCTTTCTCTCTCTCTCTCTCTCTCTCATTGGAGAACATTTGCGTTATATTCACTACGTACGCATGGTATACCTACAATCGCGATATTTTGGACAAATTTGTATTAAAGGAAAAGAAAAAACATCCTTTTTTTTGTCGAAAAGAAACGGAAAATACGCGATAATCCGATTATATCCGGTTTCGCTTATTTGAATTTATATCGAATCCGAAATCGTACGAAAGTATAAATCGGATAGGCTTGTGTAAATGTTTCGAATAATAAAGCCAGCCAGGGATTGATGTACGTTGTTAGAATTATTAAGCGTTAAGCAGTAGCTTTAAAGCGCCTAGCTACTTTTCAAGGATGCTTTAATTAGGCCGGCTTACGGTCTTTCATTCGAAGAGCGGAGATTCGCTTAACTAAAGCTTGTCTTTCTCGCTTTTTTTAATTTTTCATAATTTCAAATAATCGTTAAATTCGTTTTCGAGTGATTTTCGATAATTTTCATCGGGATAAAAACTCTTTCTCTCTCTCTCTCGCGCGCGCGCGACTTTGATCGCGATAGACTAGCATTGAGTCGTTTGTTCTCTCCGGCAATTTTCAGACAGAAAAATTCATCACGGAAGGTGCCCTCGACTATTGGCAGCATTAGAGTACGCGGAGCAGCAGCAGCAGCAGCAGCAACAGCAGCAGCAGCAGCAGCAGCAGCAGCAATCATCCGGGATTTGCGGTAGTGTCGGAGAGTTTGCAACGAATGGGCCGGCCTCCCAGCCTGGTATTACCAGTGGCGTTTCTAGTAACGGCACTGGTAACGGAAACATGGGTATCGCTCCGCGCGCGAGTCCTGAAGTTTCCGAGGCTGAAATGTCGAGCAATTCGTACAATCGGCCGGGATTATATCGCGCCGCCTCCGTCTCCTGTAACGGCAGCGACAATATCATTTCCAACGCGACCGACGTGAGTACCGATCCTTATTCTTACACTTTTTTTACCTCCATCCCCTGTCCCCCATCACCTCGATATACCTTTTATTTTTATCTTTTCATTTAGTCTTATCTCTTTGGTAGATCAACGTAGCTTCGAGCATAAACTCGTTTCTTCGAAAATTTCTTACTAGTCCCTATATTTTATGGAAGCAGTGCTTTGTCGGAATTTCTACTTGGAGATTACTCGTTTATATAGCTTTAATCATTTTCTTACGCGTTTCTATTCGAAATTCAAAGCGAAGAAAAGACATTACCATGATTCTAGTTCGTAGCTTGAGGTAATTAAAAGATTTTTTAATAAACCCAAGACGTTTCTCGGAACTTTTGGATAGAGAGAGAGAGAGAGAGAGAGAGAGAGAGAGAGAGAGAGAGAGAGAGAGAGAGAGACTTGCCGAGTTTTCTCTCGCATATTTAATGCCGTTCATCGACTTAAAACTTTGAGACGGCGTAAAGGATCAAGGAGAGATTTCTAAGTATCATGTAAATCGAGTTAGTTGAACTTTGGCGAAAGAATGACTTGAAATGGGAAGTAAGGAGAAGATATCAAGGATTCATTTGGTCTATTTTGTCACGCGAATTAGACGAATAACGCGTTGCTGAGCCCACCGTGTACTCACTACCGACGAAGGAGCAGCGTTATGTTCAGCGACGTGGTCTTGCTACACGGTAGCAATAGCGTTGGGAGCACGATGCAATCTGGTACCACGGTCGCTCCCACTGAGCGTAACGTTTGTTCGAGCGAAAAAATGACGCAAACCGGTGACGGCAATGTTTGGTCTAGCCCGCTGTCCGACCATGCACAGGTATTCTCTCTTGATTTTTTTCCATAGCAACTATGTAAAAAATATTTTACTCTAGAATAGTACTTTTTCTTATTCTTTTTTTTCTCTTCGTCAATTAGAAATATCACTTCCTTCTTCTCTCTTATTTACTTTGATTATCATGATCATGTAGTCTTAGATTCATCTCAGCCGTGCGTAGTAGTCAGTGCGAACTTCGTTATTACCCTACCCTTTTCAATTGGCTCAATCTCGTATCAACGTTATGTCCTTTCCATTTGTCCCAGATACAAGTAGAATTGGGTACGAATGAAGCAATGACGTGTCAAGAATTATTGGCACTCAGTGGAGCTCTCAGCGCTGCCTTGCCAACCGGTCAATTGGCGCTCGACTCTTTTTTAAATTCCCTTACGAAAGGTAAGAAAAAAGTATTTTCTTTGCCAATGGAGTTTGAGAATTTGAATAATTACGAAAGGAATTATTACTTTAGTTCGGATAAATGAAATTTTCTATATACCTAAGGGGAACGTGGGATATCATTAGCGACGATACCGGTCTCAGATTGAGGACGAAAACGAAAGTGAATCTGTCTTGATCGAACAGGTATCACGGAACGGCACATTATTTTGGAGGATCGTGCACAATGGTTGTCTTCCGATTTGGAAAATTGTTCGTGTTGCTGCGACGCGCAAAGCGGCCTCGATCATTGGCCGGAGAACGGCGAAAGATGGCGAAGGTTCTCGAGAACTCGAAGGTTCTTCAGGACTATCGGAAATCGTTGCATCAGCGGATTACGTTGCATAAGACGTTGGATCAAGAAGCTCGTCGAACACAAGTATTTTCAACAGGGTATACTCTTGGCGATTCTAATAAACACACTGAGCATGGGTATCGAGTATCACAATCAGGTGCGTTTAAGCTTCTTCCAATTTATAAATATATATTTATATTTATAGATTTATTTTATCATTATCATAATTTTTTATCATTATCTTCGAATTCTACTTTCCTTTACGACCTTTCTTCTCGTTCTCGACTCGCAGAGAGAAACGACCGTGTGTACGTAATTACATAGCAGTAATTATAGCAGAAGCGATTGGATTCACTTTACGGCGGTTGCCGCGCCGTACCGCGCCGCATCGATGATTAATTTGAAAACGTTCTCCCCTTTAATCATCCGGCTCGTGTTCCGTTCCAGGAAAGGACAATTTTTTTTTTTTTATTTCGTTACGTCGTTATGTCGTACGACCAAGCAATCCGATCAGCGATCGCCTTTTCCTTGTCGCGCATTACGCGTTTTTGATCGAATTCGTGAACGGTCGAGAGCTTTTCGCTCGAAAATATCCTGAAAGCTAATAAAAAGGTAAAAGACGAGATTATCCCTTTGGAAAATGCGAGTAATAATCGTTTCGGATCGGTAATAGCATCTTCTCCTCGTCTCGGAGCCTTTTATTCCCAATGGCTTTTCAACGAATGCCTGCGCGGCGCGTCCTAGTATTATATTTACCACCTAAGCGGCGAATCTTTTCGCCGATAATCGCTTCGATTTTCAAGTTTTATACTACAAGACCTACTTACTCCTACGTGTGTATATATATATATATATATATATATATATATATATATACATATATATATATACACACACACATATCTCGCTCTATTTTCTCGTTGGAGCTTTTCGAAAGTTAGTTATCCTCTCCGTCTCTCTTCTTTCATCGATTTGTAGCCGGAGCAATTGACTGTGCTCGTCGAGATAAGCAACATCGTCTTCTCTGCCATCTTCGCCGTCGAGATGCTACTCAAGGTAATAGCCGAGGGCCCGTTCGGCTACATCAGCAACGGCTTCAACGTCTTCGACGGCATCGTCGTGATCCTTAGGTAGGTAATCCTTTAATTCTATTCTCCTTTACTCTTCTCCATCGTGTCGACTGAGACGTAATTCCTTCCAAGTCGACGTAAGAGCAATTCCTCTTCTCAGAAAAGAAGCATCAGGAATTATCGCGAGACGACAAAGAAAAAACGAATACTTTGATCATTTTTTCGCGTATGATCGTTATGAAAAAGTTTGCTACGAATGTTTCTGAAAAGGAAAAAGAAAAGTGAATATCCCTATCGTTAAATTTCAACATTAAATTTAAATTTTCCGCTCCTTCTTACTCTTAGCGTTGGCTAAAGTTTCAATTTTATCGTATCTCGGAATGAGAATTTTTCCTTTCGAATTGAATGGAATTTTAGAATGTAATTTTTGGAAGTTTAACAAAGTTCGTAAAGCTTCGGATAGCGCGTTATGAAGAAACCGCCCTCGTTTTATACCCAACGCTCGATCCGATCCAGCGCCGATGCAGAACAAATCTTTCCTTTATTTTCCGTCTAAGACACATAAACGAACCCGAGGGACATTAGTTTCCTTTATATAAATCTTTGCTCCTTACCCGCGAGACAACCATTACGCGCGCGCAGAAGTGTTCCGTGGCCGCAAACACTTTTAGTAGGTCAAATGCTCGCTGACCATTGACCTAGAAGATTCGCCTGTACCAATGTTATTTGCACGCGACGCATCGTTTCTCTTTCCCTTATTCGAATTTAATATCTCGTCATCGATTCGGTGGCGAGACCAAACGACATTTTTTTTTAAATGAAAAACTTGTAAAGGAGAGAGTTTTTTTTCTTTTACATTTTCAACGATCCATTTTGGGTGAAACGTCCATTTATGGGTAAAACGTTCTGTGAAAAGTTGTGAAAAAAGTTTCTCTATTGAAACTTTACGAGAAGTGGAACAACCAGTAAGAAGCAGAACTTTTCTCGATGATCTTACTCGACTTTCCGTCCCTCTCCTTCTCTCGCGAGAATGAATAAATATAGTCTCTAAAATTTCTCTTTAATACGCGTCTACGATACGCAGCATAGTGGAGCTGTGTCAATCCTTCGTGGAGGAACGAGGCGGAAGTTCCGGCCTGAGCGTCCTTAGAACCTTCCGTTTGCTGAGGATTCTGAAGTTGGTTCGCTTCCTGCCAAACTTGAGACGTCAGCTTTTCGTCATGCTACGTACCATGGATAACGTTGCCGTATTCTTTTCCCTTTTAGTACTTTTCATCTTTATATTCAGGTAAGTCCGCTCATTTCGATACTTTGCTATACTGATATAGCTACGTTTTTCGTCGTCGTCGTCGTCGTCGTCGTCGTCGTCATCGTCGTCGTCGTCGTCATCGTCCTTTCCTTCGACGAAAATAATTTCGATCGACGAGATCTCTCTAATCCTTTACGCCATTCTAGGTTTTTTCTTTTTTTTTTCTTTTTTTTTTTTTTTTTTACGAGGACATCATTTCTAACGACAAGACTTTGTTAACGACGCATCAAAATTAATCGACTTTCGTTCTTTCGTTTAACTTTCCCGCTCCCTTCCCTCTACATTCATAAGATCTTTCTCATTCGCAATTTTTTCTTCTTCTTCGCTCGAATAATTCAGCGAGCCTGATTCTGTTCGTTTATACCTCAACGATCCTTCAGATTTTATATTTCAAAAGAGACGCCTCTTTTCAAATTATTTCATTTTCTGTTTTGGAATAAGTACGTGAGAACATCGTGTATAAAAGAGAAAAAAGGAAACCAAACGACTCGCTTTATTATTTCAATAGGGGAAAAGATAGCGAATACAGAGAGATTGTGTAGCTATTTAAATGTCGAGGATGCCGTAATCCTTGAAAAAACAAAGGAAGAAAAGTAAAGAAAGCTGAAGGAAGGAAAGATCTTTTGCTTGGAGCTAGAGAAGCATAACGAAGGAACTCGAGATACTCGCAATAATCGGCTTTAAAGGCTTCGCTCGAGAAGGCGCGCTTCCTAAACTCCTATGCGTCCTCATCTACTAATTTCGTCCTCGAAGAATCGCGATTTCCAAGTCGAAACGATGCCGTAACGTCTTTCGACCTTGCAATCGCAATTTCTAACATACTTATCTCTTATGGATTTTCCTAGATATAATTGGAACGATTCAAAGCTCCCGGATTTCGGATTTCAAACACAGCGACGACTTTTCTCTTCCCCCCCCCCCTCTCTCTCTCTCTCTATCTATCTATCTCTAAGGCTCTTGCTTACGAAGCCTTTAGAAAGAGAAACAAATCGGTGTCTAACTGTTCGGTAGACTGGCAAACGATAACGAACCGACTCCATTCTCTTCGCATTCGAATCATTCTCGTAAACAATCGAGCCTTTCCATCATTGTCATCTAAATTTCAAAACGGTTCCATTTCGATTACTGCTAGAACTTTTCGCAAAAGCTGTCTGTCTGTCTCTCTCTCTCTCTCTCTCTCTCTCTCTCTTTCTCGTTTATATCTTCGTTCTTCCATCTCTATCTTCATCTCTCTCAGTTCAGGAAAATTATCGTTTACTTTGTCGCAATTTCTTTGTTCTCTTCCCTCTTTATTCTCTCTCTCTCTCTCTCTCTCTCTCTCGCTCTCTTTCTTTCTATTTCTTTCTTTCTTTATTTCTCTTTCTTTCATCGCGAAAATCATCGCACACATTCGTGACGCGATATAGAAAATATTCGATGGAAAGTGTACAAATTTATTTTTCCTCACGTGTTTATACACGTTTAGGTGACGGCAGTCAAACGTTAAAAAGGGTGTGACGATACGCGTGCCTATCTATATAACATGTGCACATATCGTATTTTTATATGTATATATATACACACACACACACATATATATATGTATATATATATACATACACTATAGGTGCATATAGTATATATACGTGGCACGTGCTTATTTAAGTCATCACGTAAATCTCTGCGCGTGTGTGTTGCGTGTATGCATGGTGCTTTGTGCTCTCTCTCTCTCTCTCTCTCTCTTTTTTTCTCTATCTTTGGACGTATGTCTTTCTTCTCTCTCTCTCTCTCTCTCTCTCTCTCTCTCTCTCTTTTCGTACAATTAGCAACGAGTATGAAAGCTACTTTACTTATCGTATGATGTATCGTATAAAATGGTTATTATGTCTATATATAAATAAACATCTATGTACATAAACATATATGTTTATTATGAAATAAATCTCTTTCATCGATCTTTCCTACTCTACGCTCTTTTCTATTTACTTTGTGCTGCGTATGATTTGACTGACAAGCGCCTATTTAAGCGACATACGCTCGGTGTGCGCTCGTCGATATTATAGAAAAGCTTGCGAATGTACGGCGTATCTTTATTTGTCAATTTGTCTATCATTTTTGTTTATTTCTTTTTTTCGTTTAAAACTTAGGTCGAACGAAATTTGTCATGTTATCGGTGTGTAGGTATTATCTGACTTACAATTAGTATTCGTCTGAGTAGATATCGATAAATTTCGTAGCTTTCGCCGTTAGATCAATGACCTCGTTATCTAATAACGCGTGAGAAGCTACTCGTTCGTTGTATTCGTTATTGTAACACGATTATGGGAAGCGAAGTAGAAGAAACGAATGTCCGAAACGTCAGCATTATAAACTACTTGGGATTTCACAAATCACGGATAAAGATAGTTGGCGGGCGGTCCAACTCGGCTAATGCGAAAGTTATTCCTTTGAAAATCATCGTCGTCGTCATCGTCGTCGTCGTCGTCGTCGTCGTCGTCGTCGCCAATGTCGCCGCCGCCGCCGCCGTCGCCATCGCCGTCGCCGTTCTATAAAGAGGAAACATTAAACGCTTTTGTGACGTACATATGTATGTACATACGATTTGTAGAATATCACGTTTTGTAGATACTTATGCAGCTACATATATATATCTACTTTGAGCGTTTTCCAAAGGTTACGTTCAAGTACGACGAAGGCGCTAAACTCTCTTACGGATGTAAGTATCCGATGAAATCGAAGCAAGGACCGTTTTTAAAGCGCTCTTTCGGATTTGCAAAAACGATGAAAAGTCGAAGTAACGTTAGAGAGTTCTTCGTTCACCGACACATACGGAAATTAACCGGCCTCGGTATTTGCCGCTGTGTTTACGATATATGTATATTTAACGTAGAACGAGTATACTTTGGAAGTGGGCATTGAGCGCTCTCGATGCTCGAGTATATACTATATTAGTATATATACATATATATATATATATATATATATATATATATATGTATATATATATATATATATATACGTATGTTAAAATATATATGTGCACGTTACATCGTCGCTATGCTTTGTAAACTCGTTATGTTAGTTTATCGAACTAAGCTTCTTGCTCTTTATTTTCTCTCTCTTTCTTTATCATTTTTTTGTTTATTAATTTAAAAAATTTTTGTCTTTCCTTAATCCATTTCTCTCTCTCTCTCTCTCTCTCTCTCTCCCCCCCATCCACCTCTCCCTCCCCTTTCTCTTTCACTTTCTCTGTCTCTTCATATTTCTATACTATATGGATAAAGAAGTACATTGCACGTTTCGTTGTGTTGTAGTATTCTCGGGATGAACCTGTTTGGTTGCAAATTCTGTGAAACGATGAAAGGCAGCTCTGACGTCGAGTGTGATAGGAAAAACTTTGACTCGTTACTCTGGGCTATTGTGACGGTGTTTCAGGTACCTACAAAAGGATACTTTCCCACGTATCTCTCAAGGGCTTTCTATCTCTCTCTCTCTCTTTCTCTCTCTCTCTCTCTCTCTCATATTTTCATTCTATCCGTTTCTCTATTTCTCTTTCCCCTTCTATTTCTATCTTTTTCTCTTCTACTCTCTCTCCCTCTCTCTCTCTCTCTCTCTGTCACATACAAACATACGCATAGACACATCCGTATGGGTTGTTATTGGTACTATCAACGTTTTACCGTACGCAAGCGTACACACACGTACTTACATGTCAATCACACGTATAGAAATATATGAATGTAAATGACCACTTTGCTTGATCAAAGAAATAAAAAAAAAAGAAAATAAAAAAGAAAAAAGGAAAGAAGAAAGTAAGAAAGCTAAGAGAAATCACGAAAATGTAAAGAAAAGAAAGGACATTGCCGCGAGCCTGATTTATGTTCATCGACCTACTACCATTATTATTATTATTTACTATTACTACTACTACTCTGCTATTACTATTATTACTACTATACTACTACTATTACCACTACTATTACTACTACTACTACTTTATGATTTCGCGAGAGGGCCCATAAGGTAATGTATACACATGAGAGATACGCTTTTTTTTTCAATAATGGCATGCCAGCCGTTTGATGTCTACCTTCCAAGCTCGATCGATCGATCGATAAAGTTTACTCGGGCACGCGTAAGCGCTTATCACGAATCTTTTGGTCTGCAAGCTGACATGAGCTTAAACGCACCTGCCTTTGCGGTTTCGACGTTTGCCGCTTTGGCATGCTGCCGTAATTGACTCGTATATATGTACGTATATACGTATATATATGTATGCGCATACGTTTTTGTATCCGTATAAACGCGTCTATATGTGTCGTTTAGACGGATTTGTGTTTCCTTTCTAAGCTTTGTTTCACGGTGGACGGACGAAGATGGACTAGTTGGCGGATTTAACTTAGTTTGGTAATTTCGTTGTCGATTTAAACGTAAAGACGCATTTAACACGCGACGATTCAATTTCTCCGTCCACCCATGTCGTACCTCGTCGTTGCTGTGTCGTCAGAGGATTTTTTAGGGATACTTTATAAACAATAATTATTTTGCGAATGATTTTACGTCTCTCTAAGCGTTACGTAAACGGGCGAAACAAATGTTTCGGGCACCATCTGACACTTTAATGTGCACGGCTACGTCGAGCGTTGACTGTACGAAGAAAGAAGGGGAAAATACAAAGGAACAGAAAAAAGAAACTCCTCCTTCTCGGCCGTATATTTTTCTTATTTGGTGCTTTGCATGAGTTTTGTCACTGTCGTTGTTGTTGTTGTTCTTGTATTATTGGTGTCTATTTTCAAACGTGTTTCTTCTTTCGCTGTTTTACGATCGCTCGCTCTCTCTCGCTTATGTCGCTCGCTCTCTCCCTCTTTCTCTCTCTCTCTCTCTCTCTCTCTCTCTCTCTCTTTATCTAATTATGTCTCTCTCTCTCTCTCTCTCTCTCTATTTATCTACCTTTTTCTATCTTTCAGTATCTTTTCGACACGTATAGTATATCTATGCTATACACTCAATTCATACATATAGATTTTCACGAGGGTATCAACATCCGCTACACTCTAACAGGATCACTAAATTATTCACCCGTAAGTCGAACGAGACTCGAGATACATATGTTCACATGCACATGTACGTTGTACAAGCGCGTTTTCTTTTCGATCAAGTCGCCGGTGCAGAAAATTTTCGATCGGGCACGATTAGCACCCTTTTGAGAGAGAATCGATAGGATTAACGACGTCACGATGGACAGAAAAAGGAGTCTTGGCTTCGCGCTACATGGTTTTTTTTACAATGTAATCGCTTTCAATTAGCCGTACTTACACTGATTCCTTTCTTAAATTTTTCCATTTCCTATTACTTTCTCTCTCTCTCTCTCTCTCTCTCTCTCTCTCTCTCTCTCTCTCTCTCTTTCGGTCTGTCTCCTCCTTTCTCTCTCAAACTTCAATTTATCTCAATATTCCCTTTCCCCCCGTTTCTCACTTTTACATTTAATTCGAATGTTCGAGACAATGATCTTTTGATACGCCATATTAACGAGTAAATTGAAGAAATCGGACGCTATCGCGCTCTTCTCTAACGAAACCATCCGACCATCGTAGTAAATACCAACGTGGAAACACTTTAATTTCGCGAATCTCGACGCGTACATACGAGTTTACGTCTTTAGATAGACTCGTAATCAAGATATCCTCTCATCTCTCCCAATGCTCATGCGAGACACGCCACTAATCAAAGTCCCGGTAAAATTAGTAATTAGCGTTTATCCACTGAAATTTATACAGCTTACAAAGAAAGATCCATTAATTGATCCGAATCCAATGAGTGTTACTTCGTTTATACTTTTACCTAATTATATATTACTACAGTATCTTTTTATTTTGTCCCCATTTGCATTTGTCGAGTCCCAACGATCCCTAGAAAATCCTATGAAATGTACGTGTTACACAAACAACCAATGCTATGTGTACTTTTAATCGTCATATGAAACAAGCACGAGGTATTATAATCGTTATCCTCGATCTACGTGGAAAATTTTCTATGTTGCCGGTGTTGGATATCGTAAATATACGTACAACTTTGAAATTCGGAATACCCGTTGGACGATCAGAGTCGTATACGAGTAACACCTGCGTAATTGTGTGTTTCTTATGTATTATCCTTATATACTTACATGAAGCAGCTCGACGTTGGCGTATCCTATTACTTTAACATTTTTATTGTTAGCTTAGCGTCTCTCTGTCTGGTGTAAGAAAATTCGAGACGACCTGTCCGATCGATAAGGTACTTGGACTACTGTCAGTAGACACGCTATTCGAATGAACGAATCGATTTTATAGATCTCAGCCAGGTTTTCCTTCGTAAATAATTTATGTTACGTTTTATCGAGAGAGCACGTACATTTCATTTCCTTAACATCGTTAATCATTCATTAAAACGTGCATAACGCAAATTCGGACTAATATGCAAACGTGATCGCTTCAGAATACGATACGCCAATACGAAGTACCCCTATGTACATTGCAATGTTGAATATACCAATATATTGGTCATCGTTGTCATCGTTGATGCTTATATTCGATATATCTATATATCATCGTTAAACGCGACGCCTCCGAACTGCATACCGCAATCAAACACTGATATATCAATTGGCAATTTTCTCATTTGTTGTTCCATTTTACTCAGTTTGCACGCTACCGACGAACTTAATATATCTATTATATATACTCGTATTAAATATTATACTCGCTTTATTTCCACACAAATCACAATCACGTTCATCTCCCGACACGAAATACATAAGATAATTGTAGTTTTATATATGGATAGACGCATAATATATCGTAATTGAAACTAAACGCAGACACGTGCTGAATTTGCAGAATGTGACCGTGTCGAGCTTCGCGCGAAATTCCTTTTCACTGTTCGTCCAACGTACTTTGCTTGATATTGCCGTCGGCGGAGGGTCTTTGCTCCGTATAAAATTGCTAATCGATAAAGTTTGAATTTTTCTCGTCGCTCTTGTGTTTTCTACGAACCTCGATGAATCGATCTCGATGAATGCACGAAGATCATTGTTATCTCGGCTTACCGAGATACCTTTACGAGTATGCTCATACTTTCTAATATTTCGATTTTAATATTCGAAATTTAATTCAGCAGTCTAATTCTGACTCGCGACAACGAGTCGAAACCATTGGACTCGTTAAAGATTAACAAAGCTTTCTACCGTTAAACGGGACACGGCTAGACGAGATTACGCGCTTAACACGCTTACGAACAGTACAATTACTAGACAATACTGATACGCTTTTATGTTTCGATCTTCGATCCGTAGAGGTATTAGACGAAAGTATGCTATATACCATCGATATACCGTCGAGATTAACTTTTCTTCAAAAAGTACATTACGTAGATACATACTATATATATATATATATATATATATACATACGACGTGGCCCACGTATTGTGAAAGTTTTTTATCGTGGGCCACGCTGAATATGTAAGTATTATTTACGTTTCGTTATTATCACGCTTCGTAGTAAGTCTCTAGTTACTCGAAGGAGGGAAAGAAGGGCCATCGCAAACAAGAACGGCGAGCAGGAGCAGAGACGCTTCGCGGCACGTCGTCCGAAGAAATTTCAGAGAATCCTTTTTCGTTTCCCTTGACCCTCTCTCTCTCTCTCTTGTTGGTTCTTTTCTTGTCTCTTTTCACTTTCTCTTTCTCTCTAATCTATCTAATCTCTCTCTCTCTCTCTCTCTCTCTCTCTCTCTGTCTCTTTATCTACATTCTATCCCGATTACCGTCGATTACTGTCACGGTGGTAACTTTAGGCCGGCGGATTGTCTCGGTTGCAGCATCCTAGGAATGTACCTGTTCGGGGGTAAGTTTTGCATGTGGGCGGACCGGAGTCGGCCCTGCACCTGTGCCGAGGTGGTCTCACGGCACCCGATGTGTCGCTGTGATCGCAAACATTTCAACGACATCGTCTGGGCCCTTGTCACGGTCTTTCAGGTATCACCTTTCAAATCCCCAACAATATTTTTCTCTTTTTCTTCTTCTTCTTCTTCTCCTGTTTTAATTATACAGATATAAATATATTTATATATACATCTAAAACAAACTGTATATATATATATATACACACACGAAATACGCTAAACAAATGTTTACACGCTTTAAAAACGTGTACGAAAAAATGTATTATTATCATCGCCACCGGTTACCTAATACCGATTGCTCGTAGTACGTTCATTGATCGCACACCTTGTTTATTCTCGCTTTTCCTCCATTTCTCTTTCTTTTTCTCTTTCCCTGTCTAATTCACTTCTATCTGTGATTTCTTCACATTTCTCTTTCTCTATGCCTTTTTCTCTTGTTTTCCTTTCTACTTCTCTCCCTCTCTCTCTTTTATCATACTACCTTGCCTTTTCTGAATTTCTATCTGTTTTCGCGCTAATCGTCTTCATCGATTAATTTCGTCAAAGACCACGAATTTCTCTCGTATCGGTCGATAAAGTAACGATATGTCAAGAAAATAATAATTGCAAAAAACGTCATTCTTTTTTAAGCCTCGCTCGAGTCTCTCTGCGTTTCTCAAGGTCCAATTACGTGCTATTAGACTCACGTTAAAACCAAAAGGATAAAAAGAAAGCTTTCCTTGGTGTTTTTGATCCTTTCGTTTGCACTGAAATTGTTCTCTACGTCAATGAACACGACGACTAAACAAAAAAGGAAAAAGAAAGAAAAAAACAATAATACGTTCGTCGGGAAGAGCTTTTGTATCGTTTTGAGCGAATGAACTACTCGCAAAAAGTTTGAGAAGCTGCCTGAAAACTCACGTACATAGAGGAAGAGGAGGAGAGAGAGAGAGAGAGAGAGAGAGAAAGAGAGAGAGAGCGGGAGAGATGGAGAGTCTGGCGAGCGAACGCACGTGTATTTTCTTTTTTTCCACGCACAATGTTTCTAGACAAAAAAAAAGAAATAAGAGTACATTTTATTTGGTATCATAGAAAGAAACATTCGCGAGTTGGTTATTAAAAGTGCACCCATTTTCATTCTACCTTGCGGATTAAAACGGAATACAAATTTTTGTTCTTTTCTTTCTTTTTCTCAAAACTTAACGAACGAGTCTCAAAGTTGGAAAGAAACTCGGAGAAACTCGTACGCGACGAAACGCAGAGAAGAAGGCAAGGGAAAAATTTTTCAAATATTTTTAACGCATTTTGCATCTTGCACTCTTGGAATATTTGGAAGGCAAAAGAAAACAAAAGGGCGAAATAAAAGCGACTTGTTTGTTCGTTCTCGCTTGTCAAGAAGGAGAATTCCGTAAGAAGGAGAAATCGTAAAGAGTAAGAGGAAGAATCTATGGAGGAATACGTTGAACTTGTTATAAGCGAAGAAACGGCGTATAAGGTAAGTATATGATATACGGAATGCGCAAGAAACGGCGCGATCTAAAAATGGAACAAAGAGAGGTGGCTTTGGTTTGCTCGACGGTGGTGTGGTTACAGCGGAGGAGGAAGAGGAGGAGTAAACGGAAAAAAGGAGGATAAGCGAAAATCTCATAAAGAATGTTCGTATATATGTATATTGATATAGATATATGCACATACGTATGCAGAGAGAAACAGAGAGAAATTCGTGGTACGCGATACGAAAGTACGTACATACGTATACGCTGAAAACGAGACGATATCGATTGGCAATACGTTTTTGTAACCGAGGCTAGATATGGAAATATGGACGGTGTCGGGACGGTTCGAAAATTTAACAAATTTCTCCATCGTCCTTGGCCCCGATTGTCGAAATGACGAATGAAGCTTCTCGGAGCATTTCAATGGTACTTTGGCATCCGGATACTGTGATCATCTTTTTCTTTAGATATTCCTCCTTTCCGTGCTTGGCGAAAGGTCGGTCGAAAACGATGAAATAGGAATGCAAGGATATCGAGCGCATGGATATTGTTACCGAGGCAAAACATATTAACCGAGAAAATATATTAGCTCGTAAGGCCAAGGAGTTTTCGTCTTGCCAATCGATGGAACAGTCCGATTCGATAGATTGTCGTATTCGATATAATTAACGATTTCTAAATCATCGTCCACTCTTTCCCCTCGGCGAAATAGATATTAACGCAAGAAGATTGGAACGTGGTGCTTTTCAACGGTATGCAAAAGACATCCCACTGGGCTGCCCTCTACTTCGTCGCTCTGATGACATTTGGAAATTACGTTCTCTTCAACCTTCTCGTCGCCATTCTCGTCGAGGGCTTCTCTTCGGAGGTGAGCGAGAATTATCGATCATCGAAAGCGAAAGAGAATGTTAATTCGATGTTTAATTGAAAAAAAAAAAACGAAAAAAAAACAAGAAACAAAAAACCGTCAATACGTTATAATTACGAACGTTTGCGATTTCACCCTTAACATTTAATCGCGATTTTGCGTAAACCTTTCACGATCGATTTGACGAGAAAAGAAAAACCACCGTGAACGTAGACACGTAGTAAGCCCTCGTAAGCGAGGATATTCAACCGTAAGAAGTAGGTAAAGCTATCTAAGGATCGGCCAATGTATTCATTCTATGCTACCCACGCTCTTACGTCGCCGTCGCATGGCAAAAGTTTACGCTCTCGTGCTAATGCGACATTACGCCATTGGCATCGAAAAACCTTACGTGCGCCCTCCTACTTAAAGTCTTTCTCTCTATGATGGAGATTAATAGACTGGAACCGCTTCGTTATCGCTCTCAAAATTGCGCTATATAATTTATTTATGTTCACACGCGAGGCAACTCGAACGAGGCTTCCATCATATCTTTCTTCTCTTTTTCTTTACTTGCGTTGGGAAATCTAGCCTACGCGTAGTTAAACGGATTCCTTTAAGGTTAAACGATGGCTTCTCGTTATTTCGTTTTCTATGACGCGTTTGCAGAGAAACGAGAGGAGGGAACGAGAGCAAAGGGAGATGGCCAAGTTGGCAGCAAAGGAGGCAGGAATGGGCAGCGAGGAAGGATCCTCGAGGGTATCGAGGTCTCACTCGATCACCGACAGCGACACGTATACACAGGTACGAGATAAATGGAGTGTCCGTCTTGGTTATGCTTGCAAGAACCCGAGAGAGATCGAGGGAACTTTTCCCTCGTCTGACTTTATCCCTGATCGTTATCCCTGGTTGTCAAATGTTTGGAAAAATCTTCAAATAAAAAGATCCATCTACAAGGGATGGGGATGCAAAGAAAACGAACGATCAAATTTTTGACCGTATCCGTGTGTGTGTGTGTGTGTCCTTAGGAACGAAAGAACTCGTGGCAAAGCGCGGAGGAGCTTAGAAAGTACAAGGACAATAGTTGTCGGGAAAAGCAGAACAGTAGTTGGAGGCATCGCATGGACGAGCCAAAGTGCAACATTCAAAAGGAAAACAAGATGATGAGCGCCGTTGGTCAGCCACCGATAATCACACACACAGCCGCCACGCCTCAAGACTCGCCAAACACGACGCTCGACGTTGGTTACAGAGAC
Organism: Vespa crabro; assembly: GCF_910589235.1. Classification (NCBI taxonomy): domain Eukaryota; kingdom Metazoa; phylum Arthropoda; class Insecta; order Hymenoptera; family Vespidae; genus Vespa; species Vespa crabro. The sequence continues at coordinate 224,502 of NC_060955.1, forward strand.
CTTAATTATCGTGCGGTTTTTCCAACGGCTGCCCTCTCCTTTGAGTCGATAGACCGGACCGGTGTATGTACTCGATCATATACGATCCTTTCTACAATACCTCCTTGCGTCCACATGTTCTCCTGCACGTTTACACGTGACTACGTCGTCCTTCCGTTTGACCCAAGGCCGATCCACGCAAAAGGCATTTTCTTTTCTTCCCCCCCCCCACCCCACCCCCACCCCCACCCCCACCTCACGCGCCTCTAGTGCGTTCTATCTGAAACCGCGAATCCCTATAAACGCATAATTTATTACTATTCGAATTTATCAACGAACGATATTTTCAGAGTCAATGTAGCATACCGTCTGGATTGTTAAAGTTGCCGGACAATGGTAGCAAGTTTTCGACCAACAATTTGATAGCCGGACAATTTCCCAGACGAATAAGCCTCGTTACCGCGGTGGTAAATCCTTCCTCGAGAGAATTCTCAAACTCCAGGTAAATAGGATCGACGACTCGCGTTATCGGTCGCGATTCATCCTTCTTGTCTTTCTATTATTATCCATTATGTCCCCATTCTCTTAGTCCACCGAGAATACAGAGAGGATACTCGTGGCGTTTGTCTCGGCCATCTTTGCGAAGGAAACGTTGGTCCCAAAGCGACGAGGAGCAAGCCAGTCGAACGATCGTTTTGAACAATGGCAGAAGTGCCTTCGGCGGTTCCAATTACACGTAAGTACGAGGGTAAATTACGGAGCACTGAATTGGATTCTCGCGAAAGCTTTTCCCGCTCTCCTCCTCCCCCTCCCCCTCCCCCGATCCAGCCTCGAGTTGATGGCATTGTCCGCCTCATTGTTGTCCTTCCTTCCGTCCCTTTCATTCTCTTCTTCTCTTGCCGTCGATTCGTTCGAGCGATTCCGAATCTACGTCGATATTCTTTTTTTTCAGCTTCAACGGTGGTTACCTGCACGGCTCGATAAGAAACGACACGCAATGCGACGCGCCCAATAATCGAACGACCGTCCTAACGAGCAATAATCGCAGCCTCAGCCCCAACAATTCCATCGAAAGCCACGGTTCATCGATGCGCCGTTACACGGCCACGCCTAACCAGGCGAGTATATAAAAAAAAAAAGAAAAAAAAAAAAGATGTTCCATGTCGATAATCGGATATCAGACCGCGATCCCTTGGCGTAGCTTTTTAGGAGGGAGCAGGATTGATTAACAGGTCGATGCGATGTTTTAAACAGATGCGATGGATCGGCGAACTCTCGCGAAGGAACTCCTTAAGAGGATACGAAAACGTTCAAGGTGCTGGTAGAAAGGGTATGGTGTCGGAGGAGGTGCCATGCTCGACGCCTCGAACGATAAACAATTTATCGATGGAAACAGGAGCACTGCCGAGAATTAAGCCTCTTTCGGATCAGGAGGACGATCATTCGCGTACGGACGATCAGACGCCTCCTTCGAACGGCCACGGTAGCGCGAGCAGCGTCGAGAGGATCAAGAAAATATTTATGTTCTTCGAGCCAAAGGGTTGTCTCAAGGAACGCGACGATTACGCGCTGTATATATTTTCGCCTAATAACAGGTAGGGACGATTATTTATCTTTATCTATATCTAATTTATCTATATCGCTCCCAATAATACGCGAGCGACTTTGTTAGATTTCGAGCTTTCTGCCGTTGGTTCGTCGATCAAAAGTGGTTCGACAACGCGATTCTCTTCTTTATCGGCTTGAACTGCATCACTCTGGCGATGGAGAGACCGAACATACCGTCGCACAGTCGCGAGAGACTCTTCCTCATGACCGCCAATTACATCTTCACCGCGGTATTCGCCGTCGAGATGTTTATCAAGGTGCGTATGTACGGTACAACGTGCGAGTATTTCAAAGATAATATCCATCCACGTAGGTGTCCCGGCTATATCCCTTTTATTTCGTTTTAGGTCGTAGCAACGGGTATGCTTTATGGTTCGGACGCTTACTTCACGTCGGGCTGGAATATCATGGACGGATCCCTAGTCACCATATCTATCGTCGATTTAATGATGTCCTTGATTTCTTCCAGTAGTCCGAGAATATTTGGAATTTTGAGGGTGTGTTTTTGCTTCATTACTTTTTTCTTTTTTTTTTTTTTTTTTTTTTTTATAAATTTAATCGTAGGAAAGGAAGACGTTTGAATCATTTTGTACCATGCCCGATGCAATTAAAAGCTTTCCTTTTCTTCCCAGGTTTTTCGTTTGTTGAGATCGTTGAGGCCATTAAGAGTGATCAATCGTGCTCCGGGATTAAAGTTGGTCGTACAAACGTTGCTGTCATCTTTACGACCGATCGGCAATATCGTTTTGATATGTTGTACCTTCTTCGTGATATTCGGAATTTTGGGCGTACAATTGTTCAAGGGTGCGTTTTATTATTGCGACGGTCCAGATATAAAAAATGTTCGCAATAAAACGGATTGCCTGGCGGATAAGCGAAACGTATGGCTCAACAGGAAATATAATTTCGACGATCTCGGTAAGGCGCTCATGTCTTTGTTCGTTTTGTCATCGCGAGACGGTTGGGTCAACATCATGTATACCGGATTGGACGCGGTTGGCGTGGATCAACAGGTAACCCGCTTCGATCGATATCCTACATCCGTTATTATACATTCTAGTCTCTAACACGTACGACAGATATCGATATCTCAATCTTGTCGCAGCCGATCGAGAATTATTCGGAATGGCGTTTGTTATACTTTATCGCGTTCATCCTTTTGGTCGGATTCTTCGTCCTGAACATGTTCGTCGGTGTCGTCGTTGAGAACTTTCATAGATGTCGAGAGGAACAAGAGAAGGAGGAACGAGCAAGGAGGGCAGAGAAGAGGGCTCAGCAAATGGAGAAGAAACGACGAAGTTTGTCCAATCGAAATCCTACCTAATTATGCTTTTTACATAATTTCGCATTTTTGGCGGATAAAGCAACGCTTTTTTCTTTCTTTTTTTTTTCTTTTCTTTTTTTTTCCAGAAATGCACGAGCCACCGTACTATACGAATTATTCGAAAACGCGGCTTTTCATTCACAACGTCGTAACATCCAAGTATTTCGATTTGGCGATAGCTGCCGTAATCGGCTTGAACGTCGTCACGATGGCTATGGAGTTTTACATGATGCCGAAGGCACTCACCTATGCCCTCAAGATATTCAATTACTTTTTCACCGCCGTTTTCATTCTGGAGTCGCTCATGAAGTTGTTGGCCCTTGGTATACATCTTTATCTGAAGGACAAGTACGAGCATTCATATATTTCTTATCGTTGGAAGATTCGTTGGCTCTCTGTAACTTACGAATCATTGGCGATTCGTAAGATTCTATACCTTTATAAATAAAACTCTTGATCGATTTCGAATCATAACCTTTTCATTAAACTTGCCATCTTTTCTCTCTCTCTCTCTCTCTCTCTCTCTGAATATCTATCTACTCCTTCTTCCATTCGACTCTTTGCTCGATTCATCGATCTCATCAAGATCTTTTATCTCTGTAGATGGAACCAATTGGACGTAGGGATCGTTATATTATCAGTAGTCGGCATCGTTTTGGAGGAAGTCGAGTCGAAGATCATACCCATCAATCCTACCATCATTCGCGTTATGCGAGTTCTCCGTATAGCCAGAGGTAAGTACTCAGGAAAAACTTGAGTGTCCACTTGAGGCCGATAAGACCGACAAATTGTTCCTTTATCTGTTTCAGTATTGAAACTTTTAAAAATGGCCAAAGGTATACGCGCCCTCTTAGACACGGTAATGCAGGCGTTACCGCAAGTTGGCAACTTGGGTCTGCTCTTTTTCTTACTGTTCTTTATATTCGCGGCCCTGGGAGTGGAACTATTTGGCCGATTAGGTAGGTCATTTTGTTCCTTTTTTCTTTTTTTTTAATCGTCCTTTTGTGACTTTTACGCAGAACGTACAATATTACATAAGATAATTTGAATCATAGAGTGCAGCGACGAAACACCTTGCCAAGGCCTCGGCGAGCACGCGCATTTCAGTAACTTTGGTATGGCCTTCCTTACCCTCTTTCGCGTAGCTACCGGTGACAATTGGAACGGCATCATGAAGGATACGCTTAGGGATGATTGCGACGAGGCGACGGATTGCGTGAAAAATTGTTGCGTTAGCACTATCATCGCCCCTATATTTTTCGTCATTTTTGTACTAATGGCGCAATTCGTTCTCGTCAATGTGGTCGTCGCGGTGTTGATGAAACACCTGGAGGAGAGTCATAAGCAGGCACGCGATCATTTAATCCCTTAAAACTGTAATTTCGATTCAAGACGCACCGAACGACGCTACAACGATTTACGATTTTAGATGGAAGACGAGTTGGACATGGAAACGCAATTGGAAAGAGAGCTGGCCGCCGAACGGGAGGAACTTCTTGAGGTCGAAGAGGAGGAGGAGGAGGAGGAGGAGGAGGAGGAGGAGCAGGCGGCGGCCGGTTCGCTCGAAAGACGCAACATTGGGGATGATTTGGACGAGGACGATGAGAGAGAATTCGAGTCGATAATGGGAACTAGCGAGAAGATTCTCGTTAGACCGGGTCTCGCGAAGGTTCGTTCCTTGCCGGCCAACTTCATTTACAATCCGCCAAAGGAAAAGAGTTTGGACGGTAAGTTTGAACGAGGAACAAATATATCATCGCGCAGATATACGTGGGTAGGTTCATTGGACGATGATAATGTTAAAAATCGAATAAACGTTTTCGTCAGATACTTCCGTTTCGGTGGCAATCAACGTTAAAGAAAGAAGGCGTAGCTCGTGCTTCCGCTCGTATCCAAGACCGTCCAAGTTCAAATCGAAGCGCCGACAGACCTTCCACTCGAGCAACCAACGAAGGTCTTTGCTGCCGATGCACTTCGAAGTCACCGAAGTCTTTGAGAAGCCCGTTTGCAATTTGAGCGTCCCGCGAATCATTCCTCATCGTATCTACGCGATGGAAAGTCAAGAAGCCATACCTCCGGAGAGCCAGTATCTTCGAGTAAGTAATAAGATAATGGGGAATAGGTCGTAAGGTGGATACGTAACGCGACATATGATTCACGAAGGTGATGAGCAACAACAAAGAGAACAAGTTGCTCCTTTGCGCGAGCAGACCAACGGCTAGTTCTTCGCCCGTCACGCCTAGCGGATCTACCTCGACGCTTACCACCGGTGGCCTGAGATATCAGAACGAGCGTTACTTGTTGCCGACCGCCGAGATCTATCCGTCTAAGGCCTGTTTCGCCCGAAGGATCTCGACGGACGTTCAATCGCAATCGGAGACGAGTACGAGCATGGCCACGGGAAGCAGCACGAGGACGCCGAGTATTGCGAGCGAGTACGCACCGAGTATTCGCGCCAAGAGCGAAGGTAAGCCCGATTCTTTCGTTGCACATCTTTTTTTTAATATCCCGATTTCGCGTATTTAGGAACAGCTACGGAAAATGCGAGATCGTCGAAGGAGAAGGAAAAACAAAGATCGACTCAAGCGGAGGAGGAGGATCTCGACGTGCAATCGGTGATCAACGAAAGAAGGCCGTCCAGGCTGAGGAGTGCTACCTCTTCCGGTACGTCGACGACTGGGACGAGCGATCAGTGCGCTCAAATCGTGCGCGTCGAGAGTTTCGCCCACATTTACGCGGCGGAGGAGCTACCGGACGAGCCGCCGGACGAAAGTTCGGCCTTTGAAAATGTCAGCGAGACCGACACGAGCGGGAGCATCAACGGGAGTGGAACTGTGAGTGGTAGCGACGGTAGTCGTAGCATTAGCGGCCTTGTTCAGGTCGTCGAGTGTACCACATGTCCTGCGATCAGCACGGACGTTAGAATATATGTCGACGACACGGACTCGATCAGCAGCAGCGGACACTTTGGACGAACTTTTGCCGACGACGACGACGACGACGACGACGACGAGACACCTGACATTACTATGTCGATATCGGTGCCGATCGACGTCGTCGACGAAGAAGCGGAGGAAGATATCGTCGAAACAACGGAAGACGCGCCATCCTTGCCCGGCCCTTCCGATCCCTCTTAATGATTAACGTTGCTGCCGTGACATCGTTGCTATTCCACGACAAGAGGAACTATGAAAAATCGACGGCGTCGACGACGGGCTCTAAGAAAGACTGTAGTGCATGACAATATAGTCGTTATATTCTAGTCACTTTGCCGCCGTGAACTTGCCAAAGAGAAAAGGAGGATGCAGACGGGCGGATGGGGGAGAGGAGCGAAAGAAACAAATGCGTCAAAAAACTCTTGCGAGTTTTAGAGAATTCGTCGTTCCAATGGTGATAAGTAGAGATAATATAGTAGAAGGAAGATATATGAGAGAGAGAGAGAGAGAAAAGATGTTATATTTTCACGTCGATCTCGAAACTCGATTCGAGCATCGAACTCGACTTACTGTTTGAGGCTAAGAACGACGGGGATTAGAAGTCGCTATTTTCGGGACTGCTCGATCGACTTCTCGACGAATTACTTTCTCTCACTTACATTCGATTCCTTGCTCGTAGTAATCCAAGAAGAGATATTCTTTTATCGAGATCGCGAGTCGATCATTGTTTCTCTTATCGGTCATTGTTTATTATTACTTTTCTACGTAGACAAACCGGTTCCTCCGAAAAAGTTTGGCCTCCTCTCGGCATTTTATCCCAACACGATGATATTCTCCTACCGTTTTTCTCTAAACCTTGAATGAGATACGTCATGATAAATCGAACGAAAAGTCGATCAGTCGGATCAATGGCAACTCTATTTTCGTTCTAACGGTCTCGTTACATTTCGTCAAGCAAAATACAAAACAGGCGACATATACAACACGTATAACGCACTGAAAACCTATGACAATCTCTTATTGCCAGCGGTATCGAAACTCGGTTCCCGCTATGAAGCGTCATGGAAGTCATTCGTAGGAATTGGTAGAGAAGAAGCACGACGTATTATAAAGTCGCGTCGAAAAAACAAAAAGCAAAAAAAAAAAAAAGAAAAAAAGAAAAAAGAAAATAATAATTTAACAATAATTTAGCGAATTTGTAGCTCTTAGGTAGATTTATCGAGTCTACGTGACAAATTGCAATTTATCGGACCACACTTCCTCGCCTTTCCTTTATTCTCGCGTTGATCGCCACCAGGAGTTATAGAAAGAAAGGATTAGATATCGTTAACGCGCGTTTAAGACGATCGCATAAATGTTCTTTGAAACGCGAGTGTATCCTCCTAGGGAAAATTTCTTTCTCCTTGTTAGCTTTCTACTCGGTGGAAAATCCAGCGACGTTCGCTCGATAAACCAATCGATCTAGTTCAATGCGTTTAGATAAAAAGTTCATTCGAGTATATGTACATACGTTCATAAGTACCTTAGATAAATAGCGTGTCTCCTGGGGCGATCACGAGTCAAATCGTTCGATCCTCCTCGTTTCGTTCTCTTCGTTTTTCTTTTTCTATCTTAGGACGTTCTTCTCGTTAACATCTGTGATATACTTTAATCGTAGTGTATTTCCTATAACGACAGCAGCAAACATCGGCAAGCGAGCGGGTAAAACGTTAAAAGATGGCACAGAGGAGGGAAAATTAGGAGAAAGAGAGAGAGAGAGAGAGAGAGACGCTACGTAGACAAGAGAGCGAGAGATAATAGCTGAATTTTCCGATGAAATGAAAAAGATTAGAAAACGGAGATGAAAGATCCGATCGAGGAAGAACAAAATGAAAAAAGGAATAGAAATTCAACTGTACATACATACATTTATGAATACTCTATACTCTACATTTGGTGCGATTTATTTTGATACTACCACCGCGTGCGGTATTATTTAAACGATCGTCGGAGTATAAGTCCAAAGAAAAAAAAAAAAAAAAGAAAAAAAACAAAAAGAAGTAAAAACGGGTGGATAAACGAGCAAAGCAAATGTTTAAAGAAAAAAAAAAGAATAATAAATTCCATGCCTTTTCGAACGTCGACGAGCCTTAGTACGGCGGTGGTGTTCGCGCTCTATAAATATAATAAAATCAAAAGTAATCCCGGCACATAAAAACTACTGCTGGCGATCATCGAAAAATCTAACGATCAACGTTCGTATATATTATATTCCGATTAATCGATAATACAGTTTCTAAAAAATTTGAAAAATCAATCGATGCCAGCTTTAGATTTGATTGGCCGGGAGAGAGAGCTGAACGATGTAAGGAGAGATATAGAGGGAGTCACCCCTCGTACGACCGGCGAAGACGTTTGTTGCTAAAATACACACACGTACACGCAAACATAAACTGAAACAATAGAGAGAAACAAGAAGAGCAAAGTGAAGATAATGTAGTAAAAGTTGAAAGCGCCGTGCGCCGTAATCGCTATGGAAAAATAGTCCGAGTATCCATGTACGTTTCTTAGACCAAAGTTGCGTAGTGCTCCGTTGGCTATCGAATAATATAGTCCAAGTTTTACCCTGTTCAAAATGTCTGGTGGGTACGCTAACCGACGCGAGCCGCTCTAGTCGTTTTTCAAACGGTACGCTATAGCCACGACGAAGTCAATTAGCGCGTATTTTCTATGTACAAAAGACAAATTATAGATGAAATAGAAAGAGAAGAGAGATCGAGAGATGATAGGGTTAAAGAGGAGGAGGAGGAGGAGGAGGAGGAGGAGGAGGAGGAAGAAGAAGAAGAAGAAGAAGGGAACATCGATAGAAATATGATCAAATAACAAATAAGTACACGCATTCGCAGCCGAGGTATGCTCTCGGTAGATTTCTAATAGGAAAGGGTGGCAAAAAAGAAAAAAAACAAAAGTGAAAGAAAAATTAAAGAAGGAGAAAATGTCTATTATTAATCATGACGGGAGCTTTTCTGAAACGTTTTAACGAGAATTAAATTTAAGACTCTCGCGTGTATCGATGTTCATTAGACGATTTGAACAGAGTATGTATTTAGATACTTATATACTCGTGTATATCGAAATGCAGACGATGGTACGAACGCGCAAAGCGTTCCTTTTTGCTTCTTGTTTTCCCTTTTTCTTCTTCATCGTTGACCGTGGGAAAGAATCGAGTGTCCTTCAACGATTCGCGATCACTCCACTTAGATCTATATCTCTAGAATGTCATTAAAAGAATGATTGCGTCATCGCGTCGGATTGATTCATCCGTTTATAGATGACACAAGACTCCGATCGACGCGAAGAAGAAATCGCGATGGTCGAGGGACGTAGAGAGAATTCTTTGCTTCTCGAGCAATCTTTCATTTTTCCTTTTTCTAAGAGAAATTTTTGACGAGAAGAAAACTAAAACAAAGATTAGTCCGATCGTGTTAGAGTTGCGTCTATTAAAATATTCATCTTCACTCGAGAGAATCCCACATTTCCTTCTCGCAATACTCGACAAAGACAATCGACGTTTCTCGATTTGGAGGCTCGCGTTCGGTGCTCTCCCTCGAGAACGTAAAATAGTTAAAGGAAGAAAAAAGAAAAAAAAAGATAAAAAAAAAAAAAAAGAAAAAAAAAAAGAAAAAAATAGAAAAAAAAAGGAAAAAGGTTCGTACCACCGTTGCGTCATCATCGTTTCTCCGGCACCACGACCGAGTCTCGATAGCTCGATAGCGTTATTAGGCGACTGACCTCCGAATTATAGTTATTCTAGTCGCACTGTGGATTAAACGAAAAAAAATCGACATTCAATCGGACGGACGGAAAGGGGGAATCGTAAATGTTTTATCGTTAAAAAAGGAAAACAAATAAAAGAAACAAAAAAAAAATGAAAAAAGAAAAAAAAAGGAAAGAAGAAACATAGACAAAGAGAAGAAAGAGAAACGTAACGATGTAAAACTTCTTCGCCACGTGCCTCTCGAGTCTGTTCTTCGCCCGTAGAGAAGGCAGTGCGTAATCGTCGAACTATTAAAGTGTCTAAGCAAGCAAGATTAAGTAAATAAAAAAATAAAAAGATAAAAAAAATAAAAAAATAAAAAAAATGAAGAAGAAGAAAGAAAAGTCACCGGTCGTCGTAGAGCCGGGAGATATGTCGTGCTATTTTAATTACAGTACAGGTTAAAACAAAATGAAAAAAAAGAGAAAAAAAAAATTGCGTGTAGTCCTGTAGGGCTGCCAATAAAGAAGCGTCCTTTCTTGTCTGCCTGATTCAATAATAATATACGTATCTATGTATGTGGATAAATCCTCTAGATGTACATACATAAATGCGTATATCAAAGTTATAAATGCCTGAATGCCTGTGCACGCGTGTATGCGATATTTGTGAGCGTTCGCCGTAGGAGGAGAAGGAAGATTCGGCGCGCTTCTTTGGCCTTGGCCTGAATTTCAGAAAAGTAAGGAGAAAGAGAGAGAGAGAGAGAGAGAGAGAGAGAGAGAGAGAGAGAGAGAGAGTCTTTGAGCGCGAGTGAGTACGTATCTGTGTGCGTGAGAGAAATACGTGGTATCGAGAGGGTGCGTTAGTTGCGTAGAAGGAAACTAAATATGTACAAATGTAATAAATTAAACGACGATTACGTTGAATCAATTCATTTCGTATTTTTCCATTTTATATTCTTATCAAAATTAATCTCTTTTTGTATACAAGTATTACGTAGAAACGAAGATTCTCCTTTGTTCGCGCAGAGTCGAACAGAATATCTTTTTTTTTTTTTTTCATTGCCTAAGAGTACCGTGTACTCGTATCCTATAAATGCAAGTATAATCGCGATGACCATTATTCGAATGTATCTTCACCTCTACGATCTCGTATGCTTTCTTCGCATTATTCTATAGAAAAAGAAGAAAAAAAAAAAAAAAAGAAAATGACAATAACGTATCGTCTCCTTATCGTACGATCATATTATAAAACGATCGAAATCTGTTAATTTACTTGGACTTCAAAGTACTGTATGGAAGGACCGGTATTGTCGTAGATAAATTCGCCAAAAAGGAAACTATCCGTATCTTCGACGCATTCCAAGCCCTACAATCGATTGAGATAAATCTATTGTGGAATGAAATATTGTTCGATGCAAAGAACGACGAAAGGGATACGATTTACCCAAACAGAAAACTCCTTGGGAGCAGCCATAGTCTCGCCGGTTGGTGATATAGAAGGGGAAATGTGCTCGAGGCTAACACCGGATATGTACACTGGTCCTAGTAGTTGTATAACGACCGTGCCACTGGAGCCCTTGAAAGCCCAGCATTCTCCAGGAAGGACACCTGTCTAGTGCATACGAAATCAAGAAGCCGTCACGAGGTAAGAGTGTACACACGACGTGCTATACATACGCACACGTACACGCGGTGTATTCCGATTTATCTTTACTTGGTCATTTGACGCGATAGAAAGAAAAAAATGCCCCAAGGGGAAAAGTTGTCCATTCGAGAGAGGGAAATAGATATACACCAGCTTTTATTAAGCCGTGCAGACGAAGGTCGGAAGCTAAGGTAAACAACATATTTTTACATTTCCCTTCTCGAATACGACTTTTTATTAGGCAGAATTTTGTATCGACGTCAGTAAAGCTAATGGAATAGAGATTTCGTTCTGACAAATATAAGAAAAGAAATAATCGCAGCAACCTGTATAACAGCTCGTGGGGTGTTTTGTTGAATACAAATGGGAATACCAAAAAGAGTCAAACTCGGAGACCCCGCGGTATAGTCCTCGGTATTTCTCGTCGAAAGTATACTACCACCTGTTACATAGAAGTGGACTGTCGTCAATTTCAAGATTAATTTCGATAGAATCTTCTTCGAAGGTTCGATAATTTCAAAGAACCTGAAGTTTCCAGAGCATAATCGGTCATTCCTGTCTTATCGGCGTCGTAGATTTGCAACTCGCTCCTCACCATCTTTCTCACGCTCTCCGGCGACAAAACTTTTATCATATTCTCCGTATGTATTCCGATTCCTATAGAACGGGAAACAAGAAGTAACTGATATAAATCGAGGAAAAATGATATCTCTCGTAGTCTCGCGCACCTTTCTTACCCTCGGTCACTTCGTCTCTCAATTTAAGAATGGCCTCCGATATTTTTGGTATCGCGAACCCAACTTCCTTCAGCTTGTTTTGCAAATTGTCGCGAGTCTCTAGGACATTCTTCACTTCCATCTCGTTAAATTTAAGATCGACGATAAGCATTTTAATGCACAAGTCGAATTATATAGTATTAGAATTGAAATTATCGAAAGAGTTAATCGTTTACCGAAAGAGTATTCAGATGTCTTCGTAAGTTTCCCAAGTCAGCCTTGACGACTTTGAAGGACGAATTGGCGGAATACTTATCACAGATGTGAGACACCGACATTGCTGGGTTACGTCGAAACGAAGGATTATTATTACGACGAAAAGTTTCTTCAATGAAAAATTTCCAAAAAGATATTACGTACCTAATTGATGAGATATATATATGTATATATATACGTACCTAAGAGCGAGGTTATGATACAAAAGGCAAGCGGTTTAATGAATTTGTGATACCAGGAAGGACGTAGGCAAGGATTCGCGACATTGGCTTGACAATTTCCTCCGTTGACGCAACAGTAAGCGTTTCGAACGCTCATCTGATAGGCACCATAATAATAATAAATATTACATAATAAATTATACGTGACGGCAGCAAACTTCGTTTGATGTGTTGATAGAAAGATCGAGCGCAGTCATAGTGTTGTACGCGGCGTGGTATGAAATATTCTACGAAATAAGGTAGAATCGCTTGATCGAAAACTTTTATAAATTGCTCAAACATAGGTAGACAGAAATAGATACATTTCTTTTTCGACTATACGCAAAACTATATGTATATGATAGTAAGAATAGGACGAGCGAATACACGTATGTCTATATCTATAGCTATATACATTATCGTATAAACCGTAAGGACGCACTTCGACTTTCTTCTCCTGGACGAAGTAACGAGGAGAATTGATCTCAATTCGATTTCTTCAAATGTTTTTGTAGACGGAATGAAAGAACACTCGTGGCAAGGCGGAATTTCGCAGAAGAAAAATATATATCTATGTATAGCCATGCGCGTGGGACGCAATCGGCATCGTTAGAACCGTGCGAATATTTTTGCGCACTCGTTCATCTTTTTATCTATGCACGCACGCACGCACGCACGCACGCACGCACGCACGCACGCATATCTGTCCTTTGGGGTTACGTAAAATTTGAATTTTAGTAAAATAGAGATCGAATCGCATTCGCACAGCTCCAATTAGCTCTAACAACAACAAAGATACGTGGGATGATATGCGACATATATCGTCGTCATGTCTCGTATCCTCATCCGCGCTATTGGCTTTTCATCTCGTATTATTTGTCGTCAATTTAGATCCCTCAAGGTCGAGTGTATGCGTACGTTTAATCTACTCTCGAAATCGTAATCTCGATATTGAGTTTGGGCCCTTAGTAAGAAACTCTTACCTTCCTCGATATTCTGAAATGTAAGAGATATATCAAATGGCTGATTATCCAGCGATATCTTTATCTTTTAAAAGATAATACTCACGTCAATGGCGCAAAGTGTACTACCTAGCTCGTAAAGGGCAAACGCGCTCACGTGTTGATCGTAAACGTCCTTGTTCGAACTGCGACGTTTCAAACAGCTTCTGTAACTTCTAATGGACGCTTGTTTGTCGCCAAGATACGAGTAGGCCGCGCCTTCGATCAAATCGGCCAATCCCACCATAGGCTCTTCCGAGCGGTTACCCTTGCAATCTAATAAAATCCATCGGAGTGCCTCGATGGAACACGACGGCATGGCGTTCCAAAGGTATAATAGCTCGTAGACGAGTAATTTGTAATACAAAATCGTGTAAGCTCGACCCGTATCCTGATCAACCAATTTCGGAGCTCTTCGTAAGATGAAAAGACCGAGTTGCGTTTCCTTCGTCGTACCAGCGACCAGCTGAACGATCTTTCGATACATCGTCATCAATTCTTCGAACTTACCGTTCGATCCGCAACAGACTGACGATGAAGAGAAAACGTAAAGGGGAACAAAAACAAACAAAAGGAAAAAACTAGGCTATCGTTTGAAACAACAATTACCTGCCGCCAAATACGCGTAGAAACTTTTCGACCACCTCGACTGTTGCTGTAACTGTGTCAAAGATCGATAAGCTTCCTCGTAACTCAAACGAATCAGGTGACACCAGGCAACTTCGTGTAAACACAACAATCTCACTTCTCTTTGACCGGACGCATCCACGGCTTTGTCGTAAGCTTCGAGGGCGGCATTAACGTTCGACTGTAACATACGACGGCCGGTTGTTAATCATCGATCGTGCACCTAAGGGCCGTTAAAAATTTACCTCGAGGCGTTCCACTCGGCCCGCGAAGAAGAGAAAAAGGGCGGAATTTTGAAATTCCGTACGACATTCCTCGATCAATTGTTTCGCCGCGTTCACACCGGCCTTCACGTTGGAACCATCGAGAGCGAAGAATGGTCGTACTATCGTGTGATACCAGAGAAGCGATAATCTGTCGAAAATTATTTACAGATTTTTATTGTCAATCGTATATAGGTCAACGTCAATATTCAAACGTTCTATATCCTCGCATGTATCTGACTCACGTCGCCAATGGAGCACGCATATCCTCGCTGACCCGAGCATACATGAGAGCCGTGAGTCCGGCACGTCGATCGCCCTCGAAGCCCAAGAAATGAATGAGTTTTAACAAAGAAGGCGGCAAGAGACTCACGCAAAGCTGATAAATCCCATAGCCGAAGCTCACGGCCGACATCAATCGGGCCACTTCGGTCGGTTCGACGAAGCTGAAGAGAGGGAATGTAATTCGATCGTTCGTTACATTTTCTTTTTTTCTCTTTCTTTTTTAACTACATTTTCCCTACAATCGCTTCTTCCTCGTAGAGTAGATAGTATTCGTGGTTGTCGTAAAGAAAAAAGAAATACTCAAAAAAATGGAAAAACGTGTTCTACGAAAATGAAAAACCAGAGTAAGATTGGATATAAAATATGAAATGAAAAAATTGATAGTAGAGTAAAAAGCGAAAGTGTCGAGCGAGGAGTAAGTACGATCGGGTGTGGTGTGGGAAAAAAAAAAGAAGGATAAATTTTGTAAGAAGAAACAACAATTACGGTGTCTGTTGTTCGGACGTGATGCCAGTGATCGAGAAGAACATTGATAGGGAGCTTCGCAGACCTGATGGCGAGGTGATAGGCGTTGAGTTGCCGGACGAACCGTTGTAGGACGGAATCGACCATTCCGAAGACCCTGGACTATGTGGACTTTGGAGAGAATAACAAGAACCATTGCTCCCTGGCACGCTACAGTTCATCTCGAAATCTGAGCAAAAGGAAATTTCAAACGATTGAAAGCGATCGGTTACTGCTTATCGAGAAAACCGAACAGTTCATATTTGACCTTTTCCAAAGCATTAATAAGTAACGACGATAAGCCTGGAAATGGGCCAAAATCGATCTGCTTCCGTTATGCGAGTTCTCTCGATTCAAGGTTCATAAATTAGTTTGAAAATATTTCGCATACCTGATGGCACGTTGCCGAATGTACGCCTATAAAGCTGCAATATTTGCATGTACGCGTGCTGATAAACGCGCCAAGCTTTACGCAGCATCCAACCGCCACGAACGTAACCGGTGAGCTCTTGTTGGAGGAGAGTTAATATCGCTGAGCAAACTTGCGAATCCGCTAATACTATCTGCCTCTCCAGCTTGTTGACATATTCCTTCTAACGATACCGATTTATATTCAATAGGACAAGGACGATTAACAAAACCATATCTCTTTTATTTTCTGATACTTACGGAGCTCTCTTCTGCCCTAAATACCCTGTTCTTCATTGATTTCAGCCAGCCAATGTCGTTGGCACATTCCCTTTCCATGTCTCTCAACAATAGCATGGCTTGTTGAAGTTTATCATCCTCGAAGCTCATCAATGCATTCTGCAAATGAAATCAGTGCATTCTCCTCGTCGAACGTGACCTTAAACGACACGCTCTCGAAACCGTCGAGCTGCTGACCCACTTAAGACTCACTTCTACTGGTTCTTTGACACGCGAATTTCAATTATTAATCAAAGTTATGAAACTATTATTTTCCTTTACAAAAAGATCGCAGGCAAGTCCGTGTTATTTGAGATAACATAATAAAAAAAAACCGAGCACCGGGTATGTACGGGAGTGCAACGCACACATATATATATATATATATATATATATATATATATATGGACGAACCGAACAATAGATGAAGCACCGCGTGCATTTCCTGTCTCTCAGCTAGGCTTAGTTAATATAATAAAGCTTTCATCCGTTTATCCGATAAACTTTCTAACGATCAATCGCGAATAGCTTCTCGAGTACTAACCGAGGACTTTGACGAATATTTGAATATATAATAAATGTAAAAATAAGTAAAAGATATCCTATATTCAGAGCTAATTACGTACCATGAAGAGAACGAAGCAACGACCGGCTTTAACGTGGAAACTATGAGGATGTCCAGTGAAAAGTGCTTCGGCTTCCTCCGTTTTGTTGTTCAACAACAAGGATATTCCAGTTCTAGCGATGTTCCATTCCGTTGTTGTTGATCCTATGCTCTTTTTCGATGCCATCCTATCTCCCTTTCTTTCTTTTCCTCGTAAGAAAAAGATGAGAAAAGAGCAGCCCTTATCTACGCTTACATTCGATCATCAGCCAACGTGATCTTTCTTTTCTGACGTCAAGCACGTGTTCATCGTTCGTGCGAAACATTCCACTATATATTCGATCGAATGTAAGAAGGAATATGTTTTCGTAAAAATCTAGGTGATATGGTCTGGTCGTACTCGCGAATTATACGTGGGTTGCGTTTTCACTGGCGAAAATGAGAACGAAATATATAGAATCTGAGCGGTACTTTCTTACGTTTACGACTCGTTACGCTCGTCCGTATAAGTATTACACGAGTGTACTCGAGGATAAGTATTCGGTTGCAGTTTAAAGATATGCAAAGTCAAGGTGCCAGAAAAAAGTGTGTCTTCTCTCGATAAGATAAGCATGATAAATCGTCGTGGATTCGTTCACCGACTCGCCCGATATTTCTTTTTAGAGCGTTTCCTTTGGAACTGATAAAATTCTGCTAAATTTTTTTCTACTCGTGACAAGTGACAAAACAAAAAAAATATTCTCACCTGTTCTCGTCTTCCGTTAATCGTATGTTTTTTTTTTCTTTTTTCTTTTTTCACCAAAGACGACTTTAATAATCGAGTCGTTGAAAGAGTCGAGCCGATGTCGTTAAACCTCTCGTACACCGAACATCGATCGAGAGACGATCGAGAGTTATTTCGATCGTTCCGATGGACCAGCTAACAGAAATCAGAAGAAAGAACGGTCAATTTTTTTTTATAGGGCGCGAGGACGAGCTCTCGCCGTGGCGCGATGGTTAAACTAAACTCTACGAGCGCAGAACTGCTGCCACCACCTTCTTCAGAATTCATATATAGGTGTTTATTGATTTTATCCTAGAAATACTGTGACCTTGACAACAACACCAACACGACACGTTTTGATATTAGTATCGTTGAATATATAATTCAGAATTTTTTATATTCTTTAAATCTAACATGTAAGAACTTTATGAATAGTTTAGATAGAGTGATCGATGATGCATTCGCGTTACTACTTGGAACGTAGTTACGGAAAGGAAACGAAATCGAATTCGTTGATTATTGGAGTTCGACGAAACGAAAGGGTACTGTAGCTTTCGAAGAATTCTAATTTATTCGCTGTATTATCGTACCGCGACAGAAAACGTCAAAGTTATTATCTCTTGCATCGAGGGAATATTTATGATCTAATAAATTAATAATTTAACGTATCACGATCGTTGGGTCACACTACCATCGGTCGGAGAAAATAAGCGTTGATTGGTCGTAAAGTGTAAGCTTGAAAATCTCTCAAATTCGAGGAGCATTTATATTTTCATAATGTCATTAACGTTTGCCCGAAAAAAAAAATAATATCGCTTATTACGAAGCGCGGCGAATGATGAAAATTTTTCAATGCATATGTATGCGTGTGTGCGTGCACACTTGCATAGACACGCATAACTACGTATGCAAATATTTATAATATTCTTTAGTTTAATAGATTAATAGATTTGTACGTAAGACAATCATCTCGAATCGACCATTATATTATTCTATAGAAATGAGAACATAAGTGGTATCTCTGGCCACGCGGTAGGACAATGCTCGAGTATTGTTACAAATGGAATAATTTTCTTTTCCTGTATCGGTATAAAATGATTTCCTAAAGAATTTTTACACTTATTTACAATTTGTCCTATTAATAATAATAAACTACGACCATAGGAATCGTCATATAAATTCGAATCCTTCGAATTTCTTATCCATTACTTTCGTTTCCGGCATTATAATGGTACCGTCTATAGAGAATGCCATAATATACGTTGCCGTTTTCCCCTGATATTCTTCCGTTTTTAACGCTACTACGACCATGTCCTCGGATCCCGGTAGGAACTTGAAACTCGAGAAGCCTCTAACAGGAATTAGTTCACCGATTTCTTTAACCTATAAATTAATTAGATTTATCCTTTAAATGAGTGCATTAAAACTAAACGATTAAAATTTATCTAAATATCATTTAATATTGACCTTAATATCTACAAAATTTTCATCAGCAGTTAGGAGAACGTTACAGCTCATTGTCTCATCCTTGGTTTCATTGTAGCGTTCTTTGGAACATCTCCTTGGTAGAAAGAACCAACTTTTATGTATGTCACTCCATGCACCTGATTCATGTATCATATAACCTGTCGAAAGAATAACCTTTAACAATTATTTTCATGGTTTTACGTTATGACCAATTAGCCTACCTGGATACTCAATATTAATCGCTTGCCTCAGTCTCTTATAATTTGAAATCCAATTTATGGAGTGAATTTCCCCTTTAGGGGAAACTACTTTGATCCACTGGGGATTATTGTGCTCATATTCACCGGAAGGAGTGGTCCATTCCTTTCCCATACTCCCTACGTACAATTGTTCATCCTTAACCGTTGCCCATTCTGACTTGAAGCCTACCAAAAAAAAAAAGGTAGAGAATGAAGAAACTTATATAATCCATTTGATATATATTTTCCATGAAATACCTTACCTTTTGGATTTTTTCCATTGCCATCCAATAAGATGACCCAAGGGTAGGCCTGATTATCTTCTATATGATATATCATCCCAGTTCGGTCGTCGAAGGTTAACAGATGGCCGTCGAAGGTGATCAATTCCGACAATTCCATACCTCTAGCTTTCATAGCCAAGGACGAAGACAAAACAAGAGTCCTGTCGTCCCAGAGAATCGAAAGAAAATTTGTAGATGGATTCCAGAAGAGACTACCCGTCTTCATAAGACTATACCAAGTATCCTTTTTATCTAAGGCTTTGGAGTCGTGATCTAAATCGCTGACTATAGCTATTCTGTAGGTGATACCTTTGGACGTCCTGATAGGCGATGTGGCCGGATAAGTTTTATTGTATCTATAATAGCGACATTGGGACAAAGGTTGTTGATGGGTGGCGGGCGTGCAAATGACGTTTCGGAAAAAGGGATAGATCAAGAGGAAGAGCGGGACGCACAATAAAACGCATATCATGGCTAAAAATTGTCTTTGAATGTAAAAAGTACTATTCGCCACTCGATAAACGTGAGGAACGCGCAAAGCTTGTCTCCAATCGCGCAAATACGACATCGTTTCTCTATTTCCGTTCTTCATTCGCGATCTTTTCATACACCAAGTTAAAGGAAAAAGTCTAGAAAAGTGAAGAACTCAAGTGCACGCCCGCCCGTACATATTGGACAGAGAGAAACATAACCTAACAAAGTTAACCTCCTTAAAAAAGCCATCTATCTACATAGCGAACGTGGAACGTAACGTGGCGCCGTTCCATAGATAACCAATTTTTGACAGCTGACATTTGACGCAACTGTGTCAACTGCGCGCCTCCCACAATTCAATATCTCGACGAGATAACAAAAGTATGTTGGAAATAAAATATGACATTTTAACCTTATACAGCACACGTCGTACACGTACGTTCAACGTAATTTATTAACCTAATTAGAAGTCTCTTATGTATCGCTAATAATCGATCGAGTATTTATCGTAACGAGTATCGAAAATGTTAACGCGAATCGTCGTCGTCGTCGTCGTCGTCGTCGTCGACCTTAAAGTCGACTTTAAAATTGACGAATAGAAAGGAAGATATAAAGATAAAGGGAAAGAGAAGGCGAAGGGAAAAAGCAGAATGTGGCTCCGTCGATAAACACGAGGGAATAGGCTCGACGAGTTCGAGTTGAGAGTACGCTTTCGTGGGAGGGTGAAGCGAATTCCGGGCGGGGTAGGGGGCACGTTGTTAGGGGGTGGCGTTGTTGGTGGAGGGTTGAAAGAGGGGACGGCGAGGGGGTCAGCGGACGAGGGCGGCAAAGGCCTCGTCGTCGTCGTCGTCAGTCGCGTCACGCGTTTTCCATTGACGACGTCGTTATAATACTATCGGGGACTTTAAAAAGATTCGAACGTTGTTTCCTCGGTGTTCGCTCTTTTACTTTTCACTCGTCGCACCATCGCACATCGTTCGAGCTTTGATCGTCGCGCTGTCGTCTAGTAAAAATATATACTAGACGCGAGGAAAGGAAAGAAGACGCACGTGACGCTTCGCCGTGATCGGTCGAGCACGCCGCGGTAAAACGCGTCTTCTCTTATCGATCGAAATGTGCCGCGCAGCAGCACGTTGCCGCAGTTCCGCATGCATGGCGCCTTCCACCTCCACCCTCGCGATTTTCTATGCTATCGCCAACGAAAACACGAGGATCTAACGATGAGTTATAAATTCTTTCGAACGCCCCAGTCGATCGTACTTGCCTTTGAAATGTCCCTTTTTATATGAAAAAGATATCATATTACAATTCGGACAACGGTTTGTCATCCTTTCACAGATTTCTTCCTAGGGGTGTTATTATCACCCCTCGAGCTCATTTAAGGAAAATTATACACTCGCGTTTTTTTCTTTTTTTTTTTTTATATATATATATATATATAAATCCGAGCGAATGATTCAAGCGGCGATCGATTCAACGTTCGCGATTCAAAGGTCGATGCTTTTCGTTTAGGAATTACGGATGGCCAATGGGAATCGCGCTTTCTCCCGCCAAAACCGTGCCGCGTCGAGAATACAATTCTCGTTTCGCGAGCAAGGTTGCGCGCGCGTCTACGTGCGGCGCTTCAAGATTCTTTCGTTGTAAGGAGGTTAATCGAACCAAAGAAAAAAAAAAAGAAATAAGATCGAGCTCCGTTATCCCGAGATCATGTCGTCGATACGATTAACTTTCGTCCATGCTACCGGTCGCATTTCTCCTACGAAGGAAAAGTCCTCGTAACAGGTGAGCAAGATCATTTCATTCTTCGAACGTTATTTAAAAATCCCACAAAATGCGACAGAATTCGCCTTGATCGATAGAAAGATCAGCGAAAACATGGAAAATCCGACGTTTTTTACGTTAGTCGGTATGGACCTCCATGTTTCCCGTACAATGCGTTTCCGTCCTATTATTATGTTGCAACCTATGCGTTTCCATCCTATCTAAGGTACGTGCTAACTAACGAGAAACTAACGTCTAATCGACGCGATCATTTGTTGCTCTCATTTGTTTCTTTAAGGGACGAATTGCGTCTCATTTTTTTTTCTTTTTTCCTACAAATCAAAACAGATATCGTAAATCTCCCGTGATGTTTAGGGCGCGTGCGACGCGTCCTCGGGTAACGCTCCAGTGCACCGTAGCCTCGTTTTCTCTATCTCGTTCGGTCTGTTGCGCGCGCGCGTGTCACGGTTACGGAAGGTTCGCCGTCTTCTTCCATATACGCGCGTACGCGTATCTAATATCTCGAGTAGATACAAACTCGAAGGAGAAGGTTTCGTCCATGAAGAAAAAAAAGGCGGTTCACGAGCCGTAACATAACGCCTCATACTAGTAGGGTGGCTCGACGTAAGTAGATACAGGCGAGGGTGTTAGACGAAGCACCTTCCGTAACGATACCTGTCCAACGTTGAACGTTCTTCAAGGTCAACGACCTTAAGACATCTCGGGTGAACGTCCTCTAGATTTTCTTACGTCTCCCCTTTTAGACCTTTTCTTCGCGAGAGGATAAACAAACGAAATGAGGAATATACGTAAGTATATGGTTGGACCGCGTAGAAACGATCTTATCATTTTGTCAGATTATAATATTCTAGTTGACTGCTCTAGTCTATGCGAGCTAACAACGCGGTCGATCCATGTACGTAGATTAAACGTATATGGGAGCAAATAGGAGGAAAGTAGACAAAGTCGAAGTAGTGCGAAGAAGAGAAAAGAGAGGGAGAAACGCGGGTGAAACCGCCGGTGGGGTGTGGAAACGACTATGACGACGTCGAGTCGAGTCGTGTCGACGTCGAGGGGTGAGTCTCCTCCGTGGGTCCGCAATGACGTTGCACCGAAATGAAGGGTGCCGAGCGAACGAAAGAAGCAAAGAAAATGGCGCGAAGAGGGGAGAGACTACTGCGGGATTTAGGAGACTGCGCCGAATGCGTTGCGTGTTAAGGCTTTTGTAGTTTATCCTCCCTTGAACGATTTTATATCCCTTCTTTTCTTCGGGATCGCTTCGCGATCGTAGAATCCATTTCTTGGCCAGGGTGTTGAGCGTATTTTCTGAAAAAAAATTATATCGATCTGTTTACTCGAAACGATTAAACGAGGATAGAGAGAGGTTGAATTTGAAGGATCTCTCTCTCTCTCTCTCTCTCTCTCTCTCTCTTTTGTACCGATACGATTTAAAGTTTTAAGAAAAGTTACTCGACGTGCGAAGAGAGATAGTACGCTTTTATCAGCCAACGTAATCCTCGAATTTTATCGGACGACATATCTGGCGATTTGGCAAAAAAGACAGACAGACAGAGAGCGAGGGAGAGAGAGGTGGGTATAATAGGCGACGTATCTCGTTCCTTCCCAGACGAGCAGAGTCGATGCATCGCCATGGAAACGGCGCCATCGCACTTACTAGTATAACGCGATGTGCACCCTAGTGTATACTAGTAAGTACTTAGTTTGTTTCAAGGGTATTGCTCTAACCAGCCCTAAGAAGAGGACGCGATCGATCGATAGATATTATCGCGTGAATTGGACATGAGAGATGGTCGAAGAAACGTCCAATTTCTTTCGTTAGCCGGGACTCCTTGTTTCGTTTCTTCCTTTCGTTCGTTTATTTTTCTTCTTATCGAGTATTCTCCAAAGAGTAGAGCGTTCTTGCGTAACGTTTCAGGAAAGAGACGGAAGAGGGAGGAATGAGGAGATTCGTCCGGTGACGTTGTGCCACGCGCGGTAATGCTACTGGCAAGCGGTGCCTCGATACCGACCATCGCCGGTGCCGTCGAGGAAGAGGAGGAGTATGCGCGTAGCGAGGCTAACAGCGCGCACTACGATGGATACGTCACCGATCATACCGATCTCGCTTCGGAGATCGATATCGACGAGTCCGAGTATAGGAGGGAACTTCTCAACGACGTAAGCACGACATTAAGCTTTTCTTCTTCTTCTTCTTTATCCTCGTCGTTGTTGTTATTATTATTATTATTATAGGTATTCGCAAACTTACCTTTTATATCATTTGATCGATTTACGCGGTCTCTTAGAACTCCGCGATGTATTTTCGATGGTGAAAGAACGAGCCCTGACCCATATAAACTCTACTGGAAAATATTCCTACTTCCTATGCAAAGAGGGAAGAAGAGAGAAGCAAGGCGGCAGTATAAATCTTTCGTTCTTGCATTTTGGCACGTATTCGAGAGTTTGGAATCCCGAAGAAAAAAAGAGAAAAAGAAAAAAAGAGAGAGAGAAAAAAAAAGAAAAATGTTTACGACAGGTGTCTCCCCAGCCAATTTTTCAGAATCCAGAATGGGATAACTTGGCTTTCTTCTTCCGTGTACGAGCATCAGAACGAACGACCGGATTATCGTTTTTCAAAGGCGGATTTCCTTTCAATGAACATTTTTAGGTATAGATACCTCGATAGAAAGGAAACCTACCTTCGTACCTTTCGCCTTAACATTCCGTTCAAGACGATTTTCACAGAATGCTCTAGATGCTTTACATTGCTTATATTTGTGTTCGTAAATGTTTTTATCGGTTTTTATCTTCTTTTTTCTTTTTCTTTTTTTTCTTTTTACTTTTCAGAAATGGCGGATGCTGTTCGACAAGGTACGACGTTAGACAGGTTGATTTCTCTAAAGACAAATCTCTGAATAGAAAGAAAAAGAATTAAATGTGCTATGCCCTTGCAATTAGTTCGATCCCGAGGGTTTCGGAGAGATACCATTGGAGGACTTTCTGGTAGCGTTAAAAAGTGCCGAATGGAAAGCGGAAATACCAGCGAACAAGAGAGATATCCTGCTAGCGAGGGTAAAAGAATCGAAGGTCGACGCGATTACCTTTCAGGACTTTGTCAATGTGGTGAGTATTCCTTTCTTTTTTCTTTTCCCTCTTTTCCTAACATCAAACATCAGTTTTTTTTTCTTAGTTGTAATTCGTAGATCGCAAAATTTATGACGGCAACGATTTAAAGAAAAATAACGTTGACAAAAGTTAAATCGCGACTAATGAATAAGTCGAGGAATGATAAATGTTGAAAGCTACGATATACAATTATTCGATTTTATTCTGGAAAGTTATTAGAAAGCGATGAATTATCCCAAGAGCAATGGAATTGTCGCGGCACAGACGGTGCTGCTGCCTGCTCGACCGTTCGAGAAAGTTATTTCGGGACTCTGCTGGCACAGTACTCTCTGACTGACCGAAGCTAAATTCTTCCTTATCGATGCCTCCCGATATTCGTATCGTATTCTGAACGTTACCGTAATCGCCCACTGTATCATTCGACAACGGTCTCTTATGGATAAAACTTGACAAAAATTATTTTCCAAAAGAACGACGGATTAACGAAATATCCTTTACGATCGGCGAAATGTTTTCAAATGAAATAAAAAGCATCATCATCAGGAGTATCGGAGATCAACGCGACTGGTTTGATCACGATTGATTCACGATTTAACGATTAAGATCAGCGTTTAACGACGGGGTATCATTATTCTTGGCATATCGAGAGCATTTGGCCGAAAAGATCTACGAACGAAGTAGTAAGTCGTCGAAAAGGGGAAACCGCCGATTTTGTAAAAAGGACCGATCGAAGTGGCCTAGGTACTAGGTTAAATGGACCGACTGTAACGTCGGTTGCCTCCGGAGTTTTCCTTTGTTCGCCTATTTGTCAACTAGGAAAGTACCGGTGTTAGCGGGTCTAAAGAGGAGCGAGGTGGAGGGTATTCGCCGTCTAAGAAGCCACGACAATGGTTTTTCGAAAACGAGGGCAGAAACTCGAAGATAAATATCGAGAAAATGATAATCTCGTCGTTTGGAAGTGCAATGCGGCGACGGGAGGAGAGGACCCATTGTCCGAGCTCAAAACTCGCTGACAAGTTTTTCTTATTTTCCTCAGCCCTCCTCGTTGCCCATAGAATTTCTCCTAGTTGAACGGAAACGACGTTTGAGTGGCGGAAAATCGAGAAACGATCCGTAATCGCGAGTTAAACGAAGCGCGAAGAAAGGGAAAGGGAGACCCTTCCGATGACGTTTCGCTTAATTGACGATGCAAGAGCGGCTAGTTGGTTTACCTTCCGCATTATATCCTCGCGAAGGAGAGAAAGAGGGAGGCGTCCTTTTTGAATGAAATCCGATCGCTCCGCTTAGTCGTGCGCTTACGTCCAACGTTAGTTGTGTTGGCTGCTAAGAGAAATGTAATTCGGTTTAGCGATATTTCGGGAACGCTAAAATATCGTCGGAAATTCTCGAAATACCTGTTAGATCTTTCCTCGGACTTTTTTTCCCGTGTCTCCTTCTCCCATTCTTCCTTCTGGAGATGGAGAACCCAACTTGTCAAAGGCTGATCCGTTTATCTGTTTTCCTCGGGCCGCTCGGTTTTACCGGGTAAAAGATGAAATCCACTTGGAGATTATCGTCGAATCTCTGACGGCTTTGCAAATGCTTCGAACCAAAGGGGAAAGACGTAGAACTAGTAGTAGAGAAGAAGAAACCGTTGAAATCCTTTTCCAAAAGCAAATACGATCTTCTTACGTTGGACGAAAGAGTATATATACTGTACCTTCGCGTTTCGATTTCGCGTTTGCTACCTTTCCCATTCGTCCTTCCTTATTCGATCGAATGGCCTCGTGGTAAGGCCCGTAACTTCACGAGAAACAAGAAAGTTTCTACGAGCTACTCAAAGCTCATCATTTATTCTTACGGATTTCTCTAACGGATAATTGCTCTCTGGCCCGGTCCCGTGATCGAACGAAAAGAAGAAGAAGCAGAAAATGATTTCCTTTCCTTGGCCTAATTTCGTCCTGCTTCAAACTTTTCCTCCGTTATCACGGCTCGCGATCGATATCTCGTTGAACGATTGAAATTACCCTATCGTGATTCACTTCGATGCTCTTGTCGGCAAAGTATGAAAAAGACAAAAGAAACGATCGATGGAAATAACGTCGAATAAACGTTATGAACGTATCACGCGGATAGAAAAATCGTACCACCTTTCGATTTTTTCTTTTCGCGATAATTACTTCCTCGTTCGCAGATCGACCATACAAAGGATAGATAATTTCTTTCTTTTTGGTCTTTCGACGGTGTTACCGGCTCGTTGAAAATTTTCATCTATTACCGCGCGCGCGAGCCAGCGTTCAATAATTGGATTAACGCCGCAGGTGGTTGAAGGTAGATGCAATTATTCAAGAGAAACTAGAGGGAGAGAGAAAGAGAGAGGAATTGCAATCGCGCGTTCTCTCTAACTGTAGCATGATTTACGGGCGAACGAGGGTAACCTGGATTTCCTCGTAGCCGCGATTCGTAGCACCTTACACCCTTCTGCATACTTATTATCTCGTCGCGATAGCGAATAAAACGGTAATCTCGTTTATCACGCTTCCTACGTCGTACGTGCCTACTTTTGACTCCGTTTAAGTCATCAGAATTGAACGAGGGATTATTACTTACGCATGTTACAAATGGATTGGTCAATGGTATTCTGGCAAAACTAGTTGAAGAAGATAGATCGTTCGATCTATCCGAAATAGAAAGGTTCTTGCGAGGTGAAGGCCCTTTTAGAAAAATCTCTCTGTTAATTTTTAACGAGCGAAAAAGGCGGAGAGATCTAGAAAGAGATATATGAACGGTATGTGTGGGAGATCGAAAGGAAGGAGAGTGGCGAAGGTTCCTTCGGCGCATCGTACACGACGATTAGCAATTAGCACGGGTCCAAAGGGATGGAGGGGGTGTGGTCAGTCCGTGATGTTTGCACAGGCCGCGGAAGCCGAGGATTAGAGGGAAGGAGACGTTAAAGAGGAAGGAAGGAAGGAAGGAAGGAAGGAATCGACCGCGTGCACGTTGCCCTGGCGCTTAGCTGGTCATCTTTCTCTCTCTCCCTCCTTCGCTCTCTCTCTCTCTCTCTCTCTCTCTCGTTTCGTCGGCATTCAAGAAATAAAGCCAGCCAAGCGATTCTCGCGCGCGATCGCGGTGGTCCACGGGCCGATCCTTTTTTCTTCTCGCTTCTCTCTCACTCTCTCTCCCTCTCTCTCTCTCTCTCTCTCTCTCTCTCTCTCTCTCTCTCTCCTCGATACCGTTAAAGGTCATTTTTCCTCTCCGTCTCTCTCGCTTTTGGACCACCTTTGTAGTCCGTTCTCTCCTCTATGTTCCTTCCCCAGATATCAATTATGTCTCCGTGGGCCGCACGTAGGACCCACCGGCGTGTGTCTCACCTCCACGAAAAGGGACTGAGCGAATGAGAGAGTAATAGAGAGTGAGAGAGATGGGGGCGGTTAGGAGGAGGAGGGGGGAGGGTAGGGGCGGGGGACGAGAGTGCCTCGTTATCCCTCGCCGTGGGCGTCGAAATCTCTGTGTAAGGTCTCTCAGGAGCTACAAAGTGCAATTTAAGGAAATTCTCTCTTTTCTCTCTCTTTCTCTCATTCTATCTTTCTTCTGGCACTTCTCGTTACTACCTTCCCTCGTTTCTTCCTCTTGTTCCTTCGCGCCAACGATAAATCCCATTCCCCCTTTGCCTAGTCGTCGACGGATCCATTCGCTTTGCACTCTTGTCTTTGTGTGTGTGTGTGTGTGTGTGTAGACCACTTTTATGCTCTCCAACTCTTTATCTCTTTTTCGAGTAGAGAAACATAACTTTCCAGTAGCAAAAGATACGATTCGAAAAATTGTATGATTATATTTTAAAAGTAATTTCACACGATTCGAACGTTCTCGAGAGTGATCAAACTTTGTTTCATTTCTGTTTCATCCTTTGCTTTTTTCCTCCTTCGAAAAGGCTCGCGTTATATCGGCATTATGATACTTGAGAAAAGATAGACCGTTCATATTTTAACAGAAACAAAAGTTCGTTGGAACGAATCGAGAAATTGTAAGAAATTAAATAAAATTTCGATACTCGACGATTTAGCCGAGTGGTTGCTTCGTGGTCGATTTAACATTTTTTTCTCTCAAACTTTTCTCCTCTCTATTTAGCAAAAGGTAAAAAAGGAGTTGCCGCTCTAAGGCTATTATGCGTGACTCATAATATTCTATATCCAAAAGTCTGGACCGAATTAACGTTAAGCAACAAGCGACAAGCGGGCGCGCACACGTGTGTCGTGCGTGAGAGCGAGCGCGAAAGGTCCTGGACTGGAACAAGCAAAAGGGCGTCACACTGGCGGCGAATGCAACACCAACGACAGTCAGGATCCCTCGAGGACGAAACAACGCGGCATCCACACCCACATCGGTACCTTAAATCTCCATTCCAAAGCGACCATCCTCGTCTTTGCTCTTGTATCTTTCATCGATGTAGGCTGGGGCCTAGGGTTGGGGGGGGGGGCGGGGGAGGGAGTAGTATCGGTAAATGAGCAATTCATTTTATGCGGAATATTTATGATACTTGGCTCCTTAACACTGGAGTTTAAAGAAAGTAAAAAAAAAAAAAGAAAAAGAAAAAAGAAAGAAAGAAAAAGGAAAAACGGTATAAATTAACAAACGTTCGATATTAGTTCGAAAGATTATCGTTGAATTTTTACAAGTCGATAGAGAGTCTATTATTAGTCATCGACGATCCATCATCCGGACGATTTCTGTCACGAACGGGAACAGAGATTTATTTCTATGGGAGTAAACGATCGTCCGTCAAAATCCCTGTCAATTTTCGTAAATCGCCGTGGTTTGGATAACTCGTCGGAAAGGGGAAAAGGGACAGGATTAACCTATTAAGGCTAATTTGGTCTAAGCGACCCATTGAAAGCGTTTCTAAATACGTAGGCTTATCGGGTCGCATCGTTCGCCTTCTTTCGGTCGATGATTCCTTAAACGTCTCTCTTGCCGGGTCGAATGCTACCGAGAGATTCTACGGATAAGTTAAGAATTGGTGTCGGAGTAAGGCAGTTTTCATTCCTTGTCAAAGTTATCGCACTTTCACGGTCACGATGATATTCGGTCAGACAAATTTCCTACCCTCGGAATAGTCTAGTATCTGCGAAGAAATATTTAGCTGGAGAATTATCGGACCTTCGATTCGTCGGGTCGTCCTTGAGGCGCTTTCCCTTTCGCTTATCGCCGAGTCCATCTCGTTCGACGAGCTACGATTCATTTGGAACGAGCCGAGAGTCTAAACGGCTTCTAATTAGGAGAGACACTGGAAATAAAACATGGCCAATCTCGTGAACGTTCGAGATAACGGAGCTTAGTTTAAGAGACATAGCACTTTCGATGGTCCGAACAGTTAAACGTTATCTTATCCTTTTCTCGTTTTCTTAACGGATCGCGTCTGGGGAACGGAGTTTATCGGTTTGTGCTTCTCGGAAAGAAGGTAAAGGTATTATTTCCTTTACTTGCTCGAACAAGAAGTAAAGTAATGTTTCTTCGAGTTAATGGTAAAGGACGCAAAAGTTCTACCAGTAGAAGGGATAAAAACGTAGGTAGTTAGTTATTGCCAGCCGATGCGTTCGTTGCATTCGAAGAAGTGTCTCCACCTGTTGTGCAAGGGGAGAAGGTGCAAATGCACAGTTTATCGCAGCGCCGACTATCGGAGACGATGTAAAAACAAATTCTCGAGGGTGTTTGTCTTTTTTTCCTCGCGGTCTCGAGCTTACCCTCGACCTTACCACCCTCGTCGACCTCGGTGACTCCACAGGTGTTCGACCGGTAGTTGCACGCTTTTTCCTACGACACCGGGTCTATTAATCAGCCGCTGATCTTTAAATTTTGAAAGAGGACGGGCTTCCTCTCCCGATAAACTTTTCCTCGTGCTTGTTCCTTTACGAGCCGACTCCGAGGTAAGCTCTTGAGATTCTCTCTTCTCTCGAGATTTTGTTAGGACGCGAGAACAGTCCGGCAGAACGTAACGTCTCTTTGAAGTTCTCCGCGGGAAGAAGATCGACTCTCCGGAGAGCGGTAATTGTCGCGATAATAAGAACAAAGAAGCATGGAAGTTGACTCGGCCATCTGTCGTCGAGTCTCGGGCACGGTGCCGGCGCGATGCCGGTGGCTTGCGACAAAACAAGCAGCTCGCCAATTACGACCGTCTGATTTTGAGTCCTCTCGACATAATTTGGCTGCTCGCCGAGGACAAAGGCGGCCTCGATCTCTTCCCTCCACGCCCATCATCGTTAAGCTTCTCTCTCGAGCGAGCGGAACGCTCCTTTCTACGCTGTCTCTATTTGCACTCAGCCCGTCCTCCTCCTCCTCCTCCTCCTCCTCCTCCTGTTCTTTCGTCCTTTCGATGGGCTTTACGCGCTGTTTCCTACCCTTTCAGAGACACGTGCCAATTCTCTTTTCTTACTTCATTTTTGTTTCGACCACTCGTAAAACTCTATTTTCCCCCGAAAGATTCGATACTCCGATCGAATGACTCGATCGAATCATTCGCAGATCCTGCAGTCGGCATGATTCATTGTTTTTCGCCTGTCGACTATTCGCCTCGTACAAAATCTCCTCGCGAGCGTGAGGTGATTTCGTGCGTTTCTATTTACACGAACGTAACATCAATTGCGGAATTTGCGATCATTATCTTTCGGTGGTGCCGATTGAATACCGATGATAATCATATTGGCACAATGGCCGGTCAAGCGTATTAGACGATCGTTGCATAAATCATGGACGTGGATCGTTAGCGGTACCACGATTACGTTCGTAGACCTTCTCGCGTTGATCCATTTTAGTTTTACGCAAAAAAAAAAAAAAAAGAAAAAGAAGAAAAAAAACAAACTCTCTTTCGAGGGTATTAGATTTTGCGACGTGATCTTATTAATCGCGCGTAAACGTTATCGATAAATTGGAAGCAATGACCAAAGAGATAGAAGAAGAAAGGAAGGAAGAAGGGGCGCTAAACGTAAGGGGACGAGAGAAAACTATGGATCAGAGCCGCAAGCATGGTGCACTATCGGCGGCGCGTAACAAATTTATTTAGCCTCGTTCTTACATTTTTCTTTAGAGCCAAAGCTCATCTCGATGCCGGCTCACGTACGACGCGCCTATCCACGTCGTATTTTCGTCGTCACGATTTTTACGCCTTTCCCTTTTCCACTACCTTCCACCCCCGTACCCTTCCTTCGTCCTACCCTTTCTCCTAGCCTTGGAATCCTAGATTCTCGTGAAAAACGCCATTCACTTCGCGCCAACCATACGTACCTGTCAGTGTAAATAATAGATTTTCGGCCCGCCCTCAGACACGTCGCCTCGGAGATATCTGCCGCGAGAATGCGTTCGCATTTCTTATGACGATGGCGTTTTACACGCGAGCACACACACACACACGTGCGCGCGCGCGCGCACACGCACGCACGCACTCATACTAGCTAGCGGACAACCTTGCCAAAGACATCCCCTCTTGATCGGTACGTGCGAAACATTTAAAGTCGTCGCCGTTCTCTTTCTTCCTATTATTTACTAATACTTTTCTACGAAGGTGCATTGCACAAAGGGCGATAATATAGTGGCAAAGAGCCATTTAATTCGCTCGAAGGTGTAAAATTATCGAGTCGGTGCCGGTTCGGCACGGCAAGGAACAAGATTATAACAGGGAAGATTTAGAGACGACCGTAATACGAAGGACAGTAGTAGTGGGGGGGATAGAGAACGGTCAGAGAGGGAGAAAGAAACAGAATGCATTGTCGTTGCAGTAAAGTAGTCGTCTAATCGGCCTTCTTCGTCAGGGGCTAGAAAATCAGTTTAACTTATTCCGAATCACGAATCGGCTATTATGGGTTTATATAGAAAAGTTCGACTAACCGCGCCTTACAATTGGCGCATTTAGGGGGGCCAGTTTGTAAATTTAGGTTTTTAACGGATCGTTGAATGAATCTCGAGTTTCCTCGGACTAATAGTAAGAGAGAACCATTGAACTCGAATTTTCTCTATACGCGGCACAACCATCGTTTCTACTTATGTTCGAGAACGCTTTGCGGACCCTTAACTCCCTCGCTCTTCTTCTAGACCTTTACCATACAACACACGGACGTGAACGTGATAGAGATGCGAAAGACGAAGGTAAGAATCGAGAAAGAAGAAAATTCTGCACCCGAGAGTGGTCATCTCGCATAAAGATGACTAGAATGGACGGGGGTGGGCTCGCTTACGACGAGAACAACGAGGAGAAGATTCGATTGGCGGAGCGAGCGGTCGTGAGAATTACCAGAACATCGTGCGTGCTCGGTACTCGCTTCCGAGGATTATCGGGGATGCATCCCTGCGGTGTATCTTCCATCTAGACGCATCGTACACGTACATATTGTCATATACAGAGCCACGTTCAGCTGGTACCTGCCGATATTGTGTGTATGCGCGTATATATATATATATATATATATATATATATATAT
Organism: Vespa crabro; assembly: GCF_910589235.1. Classification (NCBI taxonomy): domain Eukaryota; kingdom Metazoa; phylum Arthropoda; class Insecta; order Hymenoptera; family Vespidae; genus Vespa; species Vespa crabro. The sequence goes on from NC_060955.1 coordinate 257,456, forward strand.
ATATATATATGTATATATATGTATATATATGCATATATGCATGGTTGTGTATCTAGAAGAGATAAAGGCGCGACACCGAATTTTCCCTCTTTTTTACGATTCTTATTCCGCTCGTACGTCTGCGATTTCTCTTCTCTCTTGCTCCTTCTTTTTCGTGCTTCGAATGAATTTGCTTATTCAGGAGGGAAGTAAAATCCTTTCGTATTTTGAGAGGAGCGAGTTTATTGTGAGATTATTTTTCTTTGGTTACTATACTATTATGCTGTATACTCGTCGTATTTCTAGCCAACGAAAGGTAAGAATCGATCAACGATCAATTATCCTTTCGAAGGAACGTTTACCACTGCCTCGTTAAGCCATGACGACGAACGGAAGCAATAAACCTCTTCTCTTTGAATCGCCATTAAAATCGCGTTCCCTTTCTTTTACCCCGCTCCCTCCCTTCGCCGCCACCTTCTTTCCCGTTGCATTATTAAGAAACAAATGGACTTTTTTTTCTCGATGCAAGAAGATCACGCGAGATCTCGTGTCTCTTTCTTTGTTTCTAGTTTTTGTTCTTCTTTTCTTTTCTCTCTTTCTCCGCAAACCTCTGTCGACGATTGCACCTCGAAATACAATGGTAGATAATTTTGTAGTATCCTCTCGATCATGAAACGGCTTCGAAGGAAAGTCAAAGCTATCGGGAATTTCCATACGCTCGTCCATCGTGAAAAATCGACATCCAAGCGACAACTCTTTTGTCGCGCGACGAGCTGCAAACGCCGCGTACGTCCAAGTATACAGCTGCGAATGCCATTTCAATAAGCACTAGCCGACTAGAAAGGATTTTCGTGCTCCTCGTCGAGCGTTCTCGTTCTTTGATCGAAAACACGCCCGGTGGGCCCCCTCTTTAAAGTGTTCGAAGAATAAATTCTCTCTTTCTCTCTATTTTCCGTTGCTCTATCGGCCTCCATTCTACTCCAACTGCGGGTATTCTCGCAAAAAGCAGCGACCGCAAATCTTCGTCTCTATTCCTCTCACGCTTTCATTTCCCTTTCCCTTTTTTTTCCTTTTTTTCATTTCCCACTTTTGATGGCTCGAGGCCGTCGATTTCGTCCCTTACAAGGGAGGAATCAAAAGTGATACCGCTCTTCCGTCGTGCTATTTATATCTTGATGTGGTTCTGTGCTTGGACCTAGACGATTATGAATTTGAAAAAGAAAAAGAAAAAGAAAGACAACTCGTGTTTGAACGTTGGTCGCGGTCCATACCAAAACCTCTGATTTCTTAAAACTTTGCGAGAGCTGATCCGCGCTGTACCTCGATGGCATTGAATTTTTTATTTTGCTCTCGCGGTTCTCTCCTCGCTCGTTTATTGCACGTTACCGACTTCCCCTATTATTGGTGCCCCCCCCCCCTCTCTCTCTCTCTCTCTCTCTCTTGCATCCTCTTTCGTTGAATGGGTTCGTTGAAAAACCGGTGAAAAACGCTGAAAAACGATGGAGCATCGATGAAAGAGAATATCGCCTCGTGGCTGCTGCTTAGTGCGAGAGAGAGAAAGAGACAGATGGACGAACAGTTAGGGAAAAAGAGAGAAAGAGAGTAGCTTCTGAGGCCGCTGCAGCGTGCACTGGGAAAAAGAGTGGAGCGGAGGAGGACGTAGAATCCCATCTGTCGGCACTTTTGCATCGACATTGGGCGCCTGTTTATATCAAGAGCTATTGGTGGGGGAATGGGAGCCCACGTTATTGCCATATCGGCATATTGGAATGGACCCGAGCCCGCAGCCCGATCAACTTTTATCAGCCTTTTTGACTTGTACGCTCTTTTCTTCTTTCTTCATTTCGTACGCTCACGTTTTTTTTCTTCTTTTTTCTTTTCTCTTTGTTTTCTTCTTTTCTTTTCCTTTTTTTTCTAATGCAAAGTCTTTCAGTAAAATACCTTTCGCGTGTCGCCTACAGACCTGCCTTTTGGCTTCTTCGCTCGTCGCGCCAAGCTACTTTGTCATAAGCTTGTTCCAATAATTTCTTTGTCGTTTGGAATATCGATTACAGGAAGTACATACTCCATCGATAGTGATGGATTTCCTTAAAACATTTCTAATCACTTTGAACGTACAAGGAAAAGTTTCAAAATCCTTTGGATATTATCGAGACACAGGAATTCTCGAATGTCTCGAAAGTTTTGGTATATTAGCGTTGAAAGTTTTTCTCAAACATATTAAGAGGACGATAAGAATAGTATAGATATGTTAAATTAACAAGAGTTTCCGTCTTAAAAAAGATTATACGATGAACGATAGAATAAAAAGGAAGGAAAAGGTACGTTTCTTTCGTACGGAATGCCGATGAAAAGTATGATACGTTTCTTCTCGCAAGGAATAGAGCGAGCGGGGTGTGTCCTGCAAAAATGCTTTGAGGCGACCGAGTGTTCGCGATATAGGATGATTACGATCGGTGCAAAAAAAGACGCGTCGGCAAAAAAGGGTAGGAAAAAAGTAAGGAGTCGCTTGCGTACGCAACCCTTGTAGCCCAGGTGGTATGCCTCTCGTTCTCGTTGGTAACGGGATACGGGGGTGGATCGTGCTCGAGGAGCGACGAGCGAGGAGAGCGAAAGGGCGCGTGCTGCTGCTGCTGCAAGGATAAAGAGGAAAGGAAAGTTTAGGTGAAAAGAAGGAGGAGGCAACGCCGTCTGGGTGCGGAGCCAACCTGCCTGCCTGCTTCTTCTTTGCCACTCCTGCCAGATGTTCCATTCTCTCTCTCTCTCTCTCTCTTGCGCGCACACACACACACATACACACATACTTTCTCGAGACGGGGAGTATCGAAGGACTAAGAGTCCGTACTTAGCGTTTATAAGTTGAACGAGGACATACTCTTTTCCAAAAGTTTTACCTATTTTTGTCGACGAGAGGACTCTTTTTAAGACCGATTCGTAACCGTTTCTTACGGGATGGAAGAAGAAAAAAAAGAGAGAGATGTTGAAAATACAGTGTACAAATTCTTTCGCGTATCTTTCTCCTTAGAACGATCATAGAAGGATAGAAGAGCGAGAAGAGAATGACGAACGATTAGAAAATTGAAGGAAGATAGTAGAATATTACTTGGCAACTTCCTTCGTATCGCTGTTTTCGTTCATCCTATTTGGCTTTGCCAAAGTTTGGAGCCATTCTTTAAAAGGCGTTCCCTTTTCATTGAAATTCTTGTGCTTTGAAATTCATCCGAGAATTTCCATCGAATAATATTGTCCTATAAGTTTTGTAAACTTGTATTTTATCCGAGTAAAGATTTACCGTAAGATTTTTAGACCGAGTCGTATAGAAAAATACACCTACGCGTAAGCGTGTTTGTTATGGACTGGCCTCCTCCAGATTGGGCCAGGTCGGTACCGCCAGTGGTGCCAACACGGGAGGATTGACGAGGGTCCAATTGGGTGTTTAGAGCTCCATTAGAGATGTCGGTCCAGATACGAAGGGTTGAAGAGGGAAGCCGCCGTCAGGGCGAACCTTTGCCTTTCCGTCCTTTTTCTCGCGTTTCTATAGCGATTTTTCTAACCGATCGATCTCGTATATTTTCAATTTTCCTCCGTGCAATATTCTATTATCCGATTTTCATTTCAACTCATTATCGACATTGCTCGGAATATTTCGAGAAAAAAGAAAGGCTTCGGACGAAGGTGAAGAAAAAGGAAAAAGACATGTTTAAAAATGACATGTCGTCATTTTGAAAATGCTCCTGTACGAGATTGCTTTTTTTAATTTTCTTGCATGAGAAGAAAAATTCTGCTCCCGGTATCCAACGATGTATCCAACGATGACAGAAGAAGTATTTCGTTTCATCGCTATTTCCCGACGGCCTTTCTCTCTGCAAATAAGGATTTCAAGAAGAAAGAAAGAAAGAAAGAAAGAAAGAAAGAAAGAAAGAAAGAAAGAAAAAAAGAAAGAAAGAAAGAGGGAAAAGAACGAAGGAAAAAAAACGAAGGAAAAAAACGAAGGAAAGACAGTAAGAAAAAAATAAAGAGAGGGAGCAAGAGAGGAGAGGTATTAAAGAGGTTCTCGATCAGCGGAAATACCGTAGCAGAGCTGTTGGCAATCGATCTATCGAGCGCAGACACATACACGCGGACGAGCTGCGTGGATAGCCAGGGGTGGATAACGAGAATTCGGTTCGATTAAGCGGAGGTAATCGAGCGAACGAGAATGGAACAAAGGAGCTCTCGCACGCAGCTTTGTTTCTTGGACGATGGAGGACGAAGCAAGGCCGAGGAGAACGTCGTCCTTGTGTCTTACCAGATGCAACAACAGAGAGAGAGAGAGAGAGAGAGAGAGAGAGGGAAAGAGAGAAAGAACCAGAGATTCAAGATTGCACTCCTTCTAATCATCTCGAAAGTAGTTGCGTCGACCCAAGAACGAATAAAGCGAGCGAACAAACAATGCGCTCCTTCTCCCAGATGCTTCCGGTCTCTTATTTCAGCGGATAGCCGCACAAACACGTGCCCTTCTACTTCCTCCTTCGTTCATCTATGGCCTCCCCCAGTTCCATCTCTCTTCTTCCTCGATATCCTATTACGATCGTTCGACCGTCGATCGGAGAGAAAAGCTCTTTCTCTCTTATATCAATTTTCGCGTGTCACAGTCGATTCTCCGACGGACGACCCCGTTATCGTTGGTCCCCCTCTCTCTCTCTCTCTCTCTCTCTCTGCAAGTATAGAAAAGTAAGGCGAAAGCAAATATTTACCCCGAGACCCAAACGACTAAACGACTTGTATCGCGTAGCCATTGTGCTTTCTCTCGAACGGTCTCGCGTACTTAGGAAGATCGAGTCCGGCTATGCACACTCGCCAGCTAGCGGACCACCTGGAGGATGTCGCGTGGCACACGTTTAACGAAGATATCCAGGAGACGCGGGGAGGAACGTGCTTTCGGCAATAAAAGGACCCCATCTTGCGTATGAGTCGAGATACGTCGTTCTGCTTCTTCCTCTTGCCCTCCTTCTTCCGGCGCTTCTCGCTTTTTAAGTCGTCCAATAAAATAACGGAGATCGCAGACTGCTGAAGGAGAACCCTACGCTGGATCGTTTCCTGGAGGGCACGCGACTGACCAGCTGCTTCCTGTCTGCTTCCTCTTCTTCTCTTGCGCCGACCCACGCATTAGGGTCTCAGCTGACTACCTCTCTCTCTTTCCCCCCCCCCCCTCTTCCTCTTGTAATGGGTACATCAGACGCGTTCGCGAGATATTTCTTTTCTCTGTCGATAGAGACAAAGTAAATACGTCCTTTGCGCCTTGCCTTACATGTTTGTTCTTATATGCGTTTGGATTTCGTTAACCCAAGTTCTAAGATCGTCAAATATTAGACGCTGCAGCCTCTCTCTCTCTCTCTCTGTAATCTTTGTCTTTACTCGTATTTTAAATGGAGACCAATTTCGTTTTTGTCGAAAATCCATCCGATGGTTCGTAGTCCATTATGTCTTTATGAAAAAGAAAAGCACGACGAGTCGATCAAGAAGGATGTTCCGAGTATGTAAGTACGCTGCTGGTAGTGGAATGTCTCGTCGTTGCTTTCGTGTCCCTGGCATTCCTTGTGGGGCGGGGGAGGGGTGGTTAATGCAGAAACGGCCACGGTCTGGTACCAGCAGGTGGCGACACAGGTACGCTCGGCACGCGCCACCCCACTTGATTATATCCTCGTTTCAGTCACGAACCATGGGCGTAGGTATCCGTCTTTCTACGGCCACGGGTGTTTTATCTCATCTTTTTATTATATAGAGTGCATAGAAAAGGCATTCGTTAGATTTTTGGCAAACGTAATCGTCTCCCCAGGACGGGCGAAAGATCTCTCGAAAGGTGATACTTTAAAGCAAACAAATTGTATAGATAGGTACGTATTGGCGGAAAAATGGGATTTTTTAATCGATCGGAGGGATCAAAGGTATTAAAATAAGAGGAAACAGGATGGCGATGGGTATCGACTTCGGGGATGAAAAATACAGAACGGTAGAGTTTTAAAGGAACGACATCAATGAAGAGCCCATTCACGTTTGCCTTGGTACACCTGTGGCACCTGCTTTAACATTCTTATACGTAGCTCGGAGCCCAGCAAAGTTCCTACGCAACTGGCATTCGGTATTGCGTTTAGAGGGAAAGAGAGGACGCGCACGCGCTCGTATCGTGCACGCCAAACAATGCACGCGCGCGCGTTCTTTTACTTTGTTGTTACGCGACGCGGAGAGTTGCGCATGCGCGTCAACCCGCGATTCAAACGATATCGATTCTCGCAATTAACTGGCCGCGCAGCGAGCGCGGCATTCATTTCCGTTATGCGTGAACCTATCTCCGAACATTCCGCTAGAACGAAGATTCTCGTTCGCAATCGTTGTTGGCTTTTCCTATTTTTCTTTTTCAATATTCTCGATGGTTTTATGGACCATTTCCTTCGAATACTGGGATGTTGTAACGTTTCTAAAAATAACGGCTCATGTATATCATCATGTGTATCATGCTTTCCGATTTCACGAACATTATTATTTCAAAGTACGATCGAACGTTTTTTCGCTCACATGAATTATTTTTTCTGCGGTACCATTATGGTTTGCTCTCGATTACGATCAAATTTATAATTTAAGACGGATGGATTCGAATTTCGTTGGCAAATTACATTATATATTTGATTAGCCAAGATTCGATTACCAATCGTCGAAGCGTAAATACTTTAAAAGCGATAATATCTTTCGGTGAGAAAATAAAATCTCCCTTGGAGAAGTTTTCTCCGTTCGTTTCTATAGATCGCGAGAGCAACGTGGTGGTTGCTTTGGCAGATAGAGAACACAATCATAACGAGGGATTTTTGAGTTTGTCGCTTTTCCTTCCTTCCTTCCTTCCGCCCGTTATTCTTTGCTGGAAGATTGGTAAGCCTCGGTCGATGCTTTTACACGATTGCTATATTTTCTTATGGAAGATAGAAGCGTCTAAATTGTCTGCCTCTTTCTCTTTCTCTTTGTGAGTGTATGTGTGTGCGCGCATGTATGTGTGCGTGTGTGTGTGTGTGAGAGAGAGAGAGAGACTGGGATGGACTTTCCAGAGTGGAAGTCCCGGCCAAGATAAGAGGATCGACCGAGAGTATTAGGTGCTCTCTTCTTTCCCATCCTAAGAAGAAGTGGACGTGATAGGTGCCCGTCTACTTCGTCGCACCTATCCGTATTAAGTCGATCTACTGTCTTTGGACGTGCTCCAATAACAAGCTCCACTCAACATTTTTCTCCCGTCTTAACGTCATCGAGGTCGCTAACAAAAATGAACGATTTTTAACCCTTTTAATCGTATCGGGCGATGACAAAAAAATGTAAAACATATATAAAGAGGATTAAAAGAGAAATGGGGAGAAGGAGGGAGAAGCGGTAAATTCGCATAGACTATTTGTTAAATGTGCATTTCATTCGCAGAGAGAAAGAGGAGAGGACAACGAGTTCAGTTTGCTGTCTCTAATTCTATGTGATATTCCGTCGAGAGCTCTGGCCACATTATCTCTCTCGGTACCGTTGAATTCTCGAATCGATGCTTACCCGGCAGTATACTGTGGTTAATAACAGGGACGATTATATGGATAATATCGTTAACCACATTTCTCTCTAATGTCACGAAAGCATTAATATCCGTATAATTTCTTCCGCCGCCGCCGCCGCAAAAGTATTAGTATGTTAAAACGCTAAACGCGATTCAGTTGAATGTGGAAACGTCGAAAGAAGGAAGAGTTGTGGGGCAAATGACTCGCGGAACGAAACTTTTGGAGAAGGACGGAGAGATTATATGATTTATTGTATTAGCGATGCATATAAAAATAAGTAGGTATAGAAATCGATATGTGTATGCGTATGTATCGGAAAGACAAGACCAAAACCGTAAAACTGTAACATTCTTTAACGAGTAGCGAGGGAAGATGAAAGTTGAAAATTGGAAGAGAGTTCCGAAATCTGTTTTTTCCAAAGTAACGGTGAAAAAAGGAGATAGATAGGCAAGGAAGGAGTGGCAAAGCGCGTGCCAACGGGGGCACGGGAAAACGATTAGTTTTTAATTTGGTCCAGGAACGATTCGATCGCGTGAAATTGCGGCAGGGAGGCTCTCTCAATGGATTTCGCTTTGAATTTTTCGCAGTTCCGGCTGCCATTGCGCTCGTCCGTTCGCTTCTTTTTTAGATGTCTCGCTTCGGCTCGAACGGTTGGCTACCTGCTGTACACGCTGCTATCGGCTATAGAGAATCCATCGGAATTGGAATTGGATCTACCCGTAACGCGCGAGAGTCCTTCGCGAATCGTTTCTATTCCTTCTTTTTTCACGCTTCCCAAATTATCTCATTTTATTTTTGTTTCTCTCTCTTTTCTTTCTTTTCTTTTTTTTTTTTTTTTTTTTTTTCTACAAAAGGGCGAATTCAATCATTTTCCTGCTCAAAATATATCCTCTATCCAGCTTGGAACAAAAAGGTCTAAACTTGTAATTATTAAATATTAAACTTATCGTTTTATGAAATTTGTAGGCGAATTTAATTTCGAGTCGGCGGATAATAATCTATGAGAGAAGGTCGGGAGGATCGTTTTAAGAAGTTCGAACCGTGCAGGCTGGTCGGCCGGTGTTCTCCGTTTCTTGGACGCGGCTTCGTCGCGTGCAATATGTCGCGTGCAGGCACGTGCTCCGCAATGTATAATCTGATCTGTGCCCGGAGGCGGACTACGGGCTCCGATATAAATTCTAAACGAGAGTTAAGAGGAACGAAGGAGGTGGGAGAGAGAGGGAGAGACAGACGGACAGACAACAGAAAAGCAGAAAGAGAGGGAGATGGAAAGAAAGAAAGAAAGTTTCGGGCACGAACGCACGGTGGCCAAGTATCCGAGATACGATCTGGTCTCTTCCACGACTATACATAATATGCGGGTTCAGCTTGTTCGCAGAAAGTCGACTTTCAACGCTTTCGTTGTGGATAACTCGGGGCAAAGTGTGTCCGCTGACAAAGGGACGGAAAATCGAAAGAAAACCGAAAGAAAATTAGGAAATTGGAGGTGCTACTTGATCCTGACAGATGCTCTTTCCTTTCGAGATAGAACGTATTATACTTTGGAGAGTCTTTAAGAAAAATTTGACAATTGATTTTAGCTAAAGTATGCGAGTTTTAGCCAGTTAGAAATTTGGGGTTTCGGGCCGTTCTGCCAATTTTATTCGAGCCAAGACGATTTGCGATGGTTCGGTACGTCGGTATCGAGGATAATAACGATTGCGATTACCGCGAAGAAGAATCAAGTTTGTCGATTTTTCTTTCGCCACGCTCGAAACGTTTCGTCACAAGTTAGAGGTGCTCGTAATGCGCTTACTTACAATATTATTTGCGGCGCATCGTCGAGACACGGTCCTCGCGAGACGGACAAACGCGCACGGTCTAAATTCTACAGAGGCACCTCTATTCCGAGGGCGTTGCACGCGAGCCACGCGAGGGAAGAAAAAAGAGGGTAGCAACGAACCTTGTCTCTCGCCTTTATAAAAATGCAAACGGCCGATCATTTGAATACGTATAGTCGGTAATTCAGACGGCTACTCGCTCTCCCGCGCCTGTATTCGTGCGCGTGAACACGAAAGGAAAAAGACGATTGCACGCAAAGGAGACCGATGTAAGGAAAGTCAAGAGGGATAGGGAGGAAAAATAAGTCCGCGGGCCCTCCCACTTTCTTCCTTTCTTCTTTGTTTCTTTTTCTTTCCTTTCTCTTTTTTCTTTTTTACTTTTCCATTTCCCTCCATCCCCCCCCCCGCCGTCTCCCGATAACATTGCTTTCCATTTTCTCCGTCGAATTTTCTTAAAATTTCAATCTTCGGATTTTTGCATTTCACATTGATATCTTTTCGGTGTGACGTCAAAATAAATTCTATCCTAATCGTTCATCCAGAGTCGAATTTTTTTAGAAGAATCCTTCGACGAAAGTCGGTTTAAAAATATATCGAGGTAGTTCGGACACGAGAGCTATCTTCGTGGAAGCACAGAGCGCGTTTCTTCTTCCTTCTTCGTCTTTGTTTTTCAAATTCTCGTGCAAACATCCGACATATTACGTGACCACGGGGACCAAGAGAAAAAAGCAGAAGAAGCGAAAAGGTACCTACCTCTTTTGCAAAGGTAGTCAGACGTTAGCACCGATCCGTATCTTTCGATGGGCGACAGTCAATGTCGAAGGCAAGGACGTCTCTTTCTCCCTCTCTCTCTCTCTCTCTCTCTCTCTCTCTCTCTCTCTCTCTCTCTCTCTCTCTGTCTTTTGTAGGACCGACCTCATCGCGTAAAGTCTTTCTCGATCTTTTCACGAAAATGGAGACGTAGAGAGAAATAGCGTATTCTCGCTCACGGCGATGAGAGACGATTTTCTTCTTTTCGATCGCAATCGACCATCTTCTTTTCCTCCCTTGAGAATCTCGGGAGGGATCGTTTAATTCGATATCCCTTTCGAGTAGTTCGATTCTATATTCGGAAAACGTTGAACCGATCCTTCGAAATCGATTTATTCAGGAATCGTTTTTAGATTCGTGACTCTCAAAAATTGACTTACGATCGAATGTATCTTTATAACGGTTTGGTCCGTAGATAAATTAGTAATTAGAAATGGGATCTATCGATTTTTTTATTAGGACTTTACTAATCGTAAGGAATATTTATCAAACATTCCTTGGACGCTTTCACGGGTATTTTTACTTATGCCTACGAATTTTTTATCCCGCTGATGAAATGGAGTAAAAAGATCGCCTAAACGAAAGGAATTATTTTCCGTGCTATTCTTCTTCGCGGTTTAATTAAAATCTTCTCCGTCCATTTGCAATATTGCGTCCATAAGAAAGAATCTTTCCAAGAATTCCATCGCTGAGGAATATCTTGAAGATATTCGTTCGTTTACGAACTGTCCAGCAGAAAGTGGTCCTTTAATCGTTTCTATCGAGCGAAACAATAGATATTAGAAAATATTATAATATTATAATATTCGACGTATCGTGCCTTTCGGCTGAAAGACTGAGAAAATAATGCACGTCCCGAGCGTCTATTCTCTCGTGCAGACAATCTCGGATTACTCGACAGGGAATAATCACTTTTGGAATCTATTCGCAAGGAAGATAATAACGTCGATATTAGTCAAGAAGAGAGGACAGAGGGAAGGCTCCTTCGATAGAGTCGAACCAAAGTGGCTCTCTACTAGGAGTATTACTTTCGGGTCTTCTCATGGGAGGAGAGCGTGCGGATAATGGTGGATCACCATATGGACGCGTTTCTACGTTGTCGAAACTGTAATTTGCATGCGCACAGCTGATGTGTCTGCCGTTTGCATCGAACGACGCGTTCTGCTCGCTCTGGAGAAACTCGCCGAAAAAGAGAAAGAGGAAAGGATGATGCGCGAGCAGAGAATGTTCGGTAGCTCGAATCGGTAACTCGTTGCAACATGTGCAAGACGAACGCACGCGAGCGACCGACCGACCGGCCGATCGACCGAACGACCGACCGACCGACCGACCGACCGACCGACCGACCGACCGACCGACCGACCGAACGACCGAACGACCAACCGACCAATCGAACGAGAGCCCGAGCGCATGGTCACCGAATTACTGATATTAGCGTCGCTTCGGGCCCAAGGGTTAATCGGCTCCATCTTTTTCATACGTTTCTCTCTTTACGACTGAAACTTTTCCTTGATTTTGGTCCTTATTATCGACGAGATGGAATAAATATTTTTCGTTTTTCTATATCGCGTAATCTTTGCGGCGTCGTAAATGGTCGCGTCGAGAGCTTAGAAATATTTCAAGCGTTGAAAATTCAGAGACAGAGAAAGATAAAGAAAGGGAGAAACCGTCGCCGACGCTTCTGGGTTGTTGTAGTTGAGAGTGTAGAAGGAAAAAGCCGACGGAAACAGTCGTCCGAGGAAACGGGCGCGTGCCTTTGTTGGAAACGCGACACGCGGTGGCAGTTACCCAACGTTAGTGCCAAGCTTTCCGAGATATTAAATTCCGCGGAATGCGCGACGGGAAATGTAGCATCGAAAGAACGTTGACTGTGAGGACGCGACGAACTAGTCTTTTCTCTCTCTCTCCCTCTCTTTCGGACGACGACGAACGGGAATACCGACATTGTTCGCGGCTAGTACTCCTATATGTACATATGTAGTACATATATATGTATATACCTGCACTTTCGAATAATGCCTTGGAAAGTCGGAATTGGACGAGATCACGCAAAGTAACTCGAGCATGTTTCTCGACAAACTCCGAGAGGCGTCTTGAATTACCAAGATGGACGATTTTAGGGTTCGAACGACTACGATCGTCCTTCTTATTGGTATGTATGCGTCTGGACGATTAATCGTCTCCCACAAAGGGATTTAGATTTTTTACCGATATAGAGTAATAGCTAGTATTCATTTTGTAATCGATGCTTCGTTTTCGTGGATAATTTCTCTGATCAAGGGAGCCTCGTAAATCGTCGCCTCTCAGGATAACGCATACGTAAAGCTTTTGCGAAACGGTGCGCGACATCTCATTTGCCGCTTCGCATCACGGAGAAAAGCACAGAGTTTTCGCATTTTCATCTCCATTTCTCTTCGCGTAATTAACTTTAGCCCGGTTGCTAAGGTTCAGGAGAGAATACCGCGTAGGCGTCGTCCATGCGTGGACTTTCCGTGCCAGTGCTCGAGGAGTTTGCACCGAGATCTCACCTCGCAATTACGAGTTTATGCATTTTTATGGATATGCGACCGAGCACACGGCCATGGTTTCGCTTTTGTAAACGTACGCCAGAGCAAAGGATGGAGAAGAGTAAAGAAGAGACGCGACGACCATAGGGCTCCGAGTTGCGCAATGAACCTTTTTTCTTTTTAACGCATGCACCTTCGCGAGGAGTAACACTCGTAAGTGCTTGAACATTGACATTTATTATTGATCAATTTCACAAGAATTCCCGTGAAAGGAGGAAAAAGGAGAAATGAGAAGGAAATAATCTATCGCGAACGGTGTTAAAATTCTGATGCATTTCAAAGGCAATCTCGATGGGGGATCTGTACGAGGATATTTGTACGAGACAAAGAACACGATGTACCTTGTGTCGAAGAACAATCGACACGAAATTAGCGTAAAACGACGAGGGGAGAAAGAGAAGGAGAAAAAGAGAAAGGGCGATGGTCGAGGAGAATTTGAAAGGCGAGTCACGTTTCGTGCTCGCGAACGATCGAGCGTTCAAAGTGCGTCCAAAAAATTTGATCGACAATCGCGATATACCACTTTTGGAGTGTCCACGGGTGTCGAGGACGATGCTTATCTTCTCCGACGAAGGAGCTTCCTCTCTTCTCTTTTTTCATAGATCGTAAAGAGGAAGAGAAATCCTGCGGCGCAGCCGTGACAATCGTCCTTTCTAAATCGTATACGAAATCGTCAACCGTATTCGTGGGCGTGGACGTATCTTTATTTCGAAGTTAAGTGGCGCACCCCTCACGAGTTCTCATAATCGTGCGTGCTATCTGCACGTGGGGAGAACTGGATTAGGACGTTTCTCGTCCGACCACCGACCGGGCGGCCCGATCGTTTTCGAAGAAAAAGGGGCTGAAATCGTTGATGAAAATCGTATTAATCGCCGTACGTCGGGCCGATCTAGGCGGAGCTGTATGGTAAATAAAAGGTCACGTTTGGTTTACGTTCTTTCCTCTTTGGTACGTCGAAACGCGTAATTCCGCGTGACCTTCGAAAGTGGATCGGCGATGGCGAAAGGGAGAACCGGAGAATGCCGGATCGGAGAGAATAAAGGAAAAAGACGAGGAAGGACGAACGTCTAGCCACCTATCGTCGTTCACGCACGGCTGCGCTCGGCGCGTCTCGCGCAGCCGGCGCTGACGCGAATATAATGAGCCACGATGGCAATTTGGTGCTCGCCGAGAACCGAGACGGAAGCTGTGCGAGCGAGCGAGCGAGAGAGAGAGAGAGAGAGAGAGAGAGAGAGAGAGAGCCGGACCACCGCCTCGACGATTATCTCCCCTTAGAGGATATATCCAGCTGGTCTGTCGGACGATGCACCACCGATGCCAAAGGATCGACGATAGAAATTAATAGAACCCGCCAATCGTTCCGCGAATTCTACCTCTCTTTACCATCTTTCTTCCTTATTATTTCATAACTTTCGTATAGTGGCGGAATTGTCGGTGTAAGAAAAAAAAAAAAAAGAGTCCATACGCGTGTGAGCAGAGATTGTTTCATTGTCAAGCTAGATTTCGGCTTCCGAGGATATCTCGCGGTCTCTCTCTCGATGGTGGTCCCTCTTTGCCTCCTGCCATGGCGATATTGTAGGTGTGGTCGAGCGGCCGATCCTCCGGAATCCTTCCTTTTCATTTCTTTCTCTTTCTCGCTCTCTCGCTCTCTCTCTTCTCCGCACCCCCTCGAGAGCTCATTTATAACGCTCACCTGGGAAACACAAAGGAACTTCTTTCATCCTCGCGCTTTAATGTTTTCTCTCCCCGACTCTATACTCGTGCGCCACGCGTTGCCCTTTTTACTCGTTATTTCGTCGTCACCGTTCCAACCCTTCTCTATCGAGCATTCCTTATTCCTTTCTCTCTTTCCTTCTTCCACTCTTATTCGTCCTTTTACAACGACGTCTTGTCTACCGTCCTACAGGGTGTGCCTTCGAGACGAAAGCGTGATACTAGATGCTATGGTTCGCTCGTGCGTGCGGGATTAGAAGCGTGAGCGGAGAAATTTTTTTTCCTTTCTCTCTCTCTCTCTCTCATGCCTTTTAAACTCTACCGCTTTTTTCATTCTTTCATTCTTATTATAATATTTTCTTATTTCTACCTCTTTTTTTCTTTTTATTTTTTCTTCTATGTTCACAACATACGGTCGTCAGCTGCTTACTGGTTAAAGTTTAATGAACCGCTAATGATTCTCGAAGATGGTATTAAAAGAACTCGCTCGTGAATCGATAAAGGTCGTTGACCAACTTCTTTTAAATGATATATTTTCGAGAGAAGATAAACTTGCGTAAAAATGATATCAAATACAAATTTCTAAAATATTCAAAATATCGACAAATTTTTGATAATGACACATCACTTCGATCGATCGTTTTCCGTTCGTTTATTCTTTAGTCTTTCGAATTGCGACCAAATGAATTTTTATAGCAGACCGACAATGAACGTTACGTCACTTATCGGCTTCCTTTCGTTATGCCCGTAGAGAATGATTCGAGTATTATGACCCTTATTATTATTTTTCCTTGTAATTCATCCAATAAATATATATGCGTTAATAAAACAAATCCCGCGGTATGTATGTATACATATAATATATGCATATACACACACACACACACACACACATATATATATATATATATATATATTGCTTTAAATTTACCGTAATCTCGAAAATTCATCGAGAATTAGGACGAGCGCTTTTGTTTTCTGCCATTCCGAAATTCGGAAATGTCGAATTTCGCGAATGATTTAACAACATTCTTCTTCTATTTTCCCTCCAGCGCGAACGGTCAAAGATTTATTCGGTATTCGGTCGTTTTACCAATCCTCTATGAGCATGTGTAACGCACACACAAGCGGATAGAAACGTATAGGTATGTGAATGTCGCGTCTATAGATTCGGGGAATGGAATTCAGTAATATTACCGGCGTCGGTAATTAATGCATGTGCCGGCACACATATTTTCAGGCATACTGAAAATCGGTGTGCTAATGTACGGCGCTCTACCGGAATAAATGTGTCGCGCTTTCAGAAACACCGCGCGTCCGAGTACGCTTTCGCGTCTAGACACGCAAACGGTTATCACTCCCGACTTATCAATCCCGCGATACGCTTCGAACATCCAAAGAATATACGATTTTTTATTTCATACTTTCGACCTTCTACGAGGCAGCAACGAGAAGCTGCGACAAATCGTTCCTACGTCGCCATCTCGTTTACGCTAAAAATCAAAATTCAAGGAAGCGCGAGGAAATCGTGTAGCGAATACCATTCTTAGTTCTTAGGAATCTTCGAACGGTTCCCGAATCTGGATTACGATCTAGAATCTAAAGAAACGATTGAGAGCCCGCTCGGTGATGTTTTTCCCTATCTGAGAGAGATCGAAGGTTCCGTCGGGCCGATTTACGTAATTTCTATGGAGGCAAGAGACGAACCCACTGAAAAGTTATGGGACGTCGTTTTGCATACGAGCACGAGGGATCCATCTTAATCGAAATGCTTCCTCGAGTTCTTTCCTCGAACACTTATCTGTTCGTTTTGTCCAAACTTCATAACGCATCTTTGACAAGAAATTTTATACGATTTTATAATATTTAAAGATAAATATTTTCAAAAAGTAGCCTATCTCTCCTTCCTTTTATTATCGTTATTCACTATCTTATATCACTATCCAACGGTCGTATTAGCTTTTAAATTCTAATGAGTATTACAACTTTGGCTTTGAGTATCGGCAAAGAGAATTTTCTATTAGTGTATGCGGCCGAACGAACCTCTCTCGGCGTTCGTTTACTTATCATTGGTATTAAATGAAAATATCGTAGGTAGTCTACAAATGGAATTATATTCGATATGGGCGGCGGCGGCGGCGGCGGCGGCGGCGACGACGAAGAGATACGCATTGCCCGCTTTCTGCGGCTTTCGAACGATGAAAGAGCACTTTCCTAATTCGTGATAAAGCCCCTATGCTCTTACCCTTATACACTCGCACGTTTTCATTATCGCCCGTCGTTACTTTGTGCAATCTTCTGATACTACTTACACGGTTACGAGCACGATATCGATTTCAATCGTCTGAAAAATTTTTTCTTCCAATCACCTGTATATATACATATATATATATTTTTTTTTTATTAATACTCATTCGTCATACGTTACCATTAAATTTTCGTTTTCAGCTTTGGAAAAAGCGAGAATATCGCAGAAATGGCTATTAAATATTAAATAAAAAATTGCTACTATTCCAAATTTGATTTAATAAATGGGATCACGGTAATGCGAGAGCAATGATATTCGTCAAGAAGAAGCGAAGAAGGAAATAAACGCGTTATAGATAGTACGATAATTGACAAATCAACATTATCTATCAAGTGTCGCAAATTACTTTCAATGGAGAACGGCTATCGATCGTCATGGATACGTCGGCTCCATTCCATGCTCGTGTCCTTCTTGGAAGAGATGACTGTTAATCGAGAAATCGAATCGAGTAGAACGGAGTGCATGAAAGAATGAGAGACAGAGAGAGGGACAATGAGGATATTACAGAAGCTATTATCCTATATAGAATAATTTGTTCGCTTCATTGAATAATGTTGTCTTGGCGCCAGGCTTTGACCCGGTTCTTTTTAACGTTCGCTACTACCGTACTTTCGCTACATTCGTACTTATATACGTATTAGGTGAAAAGGCTCGATCGAAGCAAAAAATTATCATTAATCGTATCATCGTTGCCCGTTTTATCGATCGTGCGTTTGACCAAAGCGTGTACTGCTTTTCCTTTCTCTTTTTCGTTGCGCGCGCGTGCGAATGCGCATCAAAAGGAGAAAGAAAGGAGGTATTAAATATTACAGAAGGAAAAGACTGTTATCGATGCTCGTTATTTGATCTTTCCTTGCGCGTCGCGTGCAACATTCTATATCCCTTTTTCTCTTTCTTTATTTCTCTATACCGTACTACTTTTCAAAGAAGGAAACTCATTTAGAAGACCGTTTCTTTTTCTAATCGCAATGTTAAATAGCTCCCGCTATTTTTCTTCTACGAATCAGGAAGACATATCAATGATCTTTTGTACTATTTTCTTCGTGTGGTCGTCGGCTCGTCACGTTTCGCACGGTAAATTGCCGAGCAAAGGTCTGGCACGCCACGAAAAATAGGGTTCGCTCGAAAACATCATAGATGAGACTCCGAGGTTGCACGATGAAATGGCACGTTCGACGTTTCTCGATGTGAATGTATCTATCTCACCGTGTTGTGTACGTACGTGTGAGCACGCGCGTTAACTGCGTTGCTACCGTCCCACGAATTTCGACGATTTTTGCCTCGTCATCTCGTTAGAAAAATCTGACGCGTTGAGCGACGGCACCGTGCAATTCCCCTGGAATTGTTACTATTTAATTGATAAGAATTCTCTCTCTCTCTCTTTCACGCGAAAACGTTGGGATCGATAGAAAATTGTATCTCCGAGATAAATCGGAAATTCGGTGCCGAGGAAGAGAGAAAATGTCGATAAGGGGACGTCGTTCCTTCGTCAAAATCCATCGTCGTTGCCTCTACCGACTTTACGTCCAATTTATGTAAAGAGAAAAGGAGAGGGGAAAAAGATAGACAAGTCGATCGTTCCATAAAAATTTGACGTTCAGTGAGCGCAAAAGCGAGAGAGAGAGAGAGAGAGTGAGGACAAACTCGTCGAATCGATAACAAATTTCAGTAAATCTATTGAAATTTATGCGCAATCTATGCGAAGTGCTGACAAGACGGTAACGGATTTTTATAAAACCGATGGAATAAAGAAAAGTAGGCTTGTACAGGATGGTTCAGGAGATAAGACGAGAAAAAATTATTTTTCCCGAAGAACGTATGCTCTACCAAAATAAGGAGACGAGCAAACGAAGGACTAAATTGTATGGCCTTGTGTCCGCTTGTGAATCAGCAGAGCAAATTTACGAAGCTACAAAGATTACGCGAGTTGTTGCACAACTTCAAACATATATATTTAACGTTGTCTCAGAGAATCGTCTCGATCTTAAATTTGTCTCTTGTTTTAATTTTTCATGTCAAGGAAGTCATTGAGATCGGATGAGAAGACAACTCGTAAGAATTATTTCAAGTTCAATCGAGAATAAAACTATATAACAAAGCCATGTGAACGAATGGTTGGCGCAAAAAGGATTAATATTGCGTAGCTCGTTCCCCTCTTTTCCCTCACTCTCACTCTCTCTGCTACCTAAATTCGCCTCGTCATTCTCCGATGATTTTTGTTCGACGAGATGAACCAGAAGAGGTAGAGGACCACCATCGGTGTGAGTTTCGAACAGAATCCTCATTTCCAAGTAAAACTTCCTCTCTTCATCTCTCTCTCTCTCTCTGCCCCCAACACCTTCAAAAACTATTCTCTTCACGAGAAAAGCGAGCCAAACATGAAGTCTCTCTCGAAATTTCGCACGACAAAGCAGAGAAATTGTCATGCTACTCTTTCTCTCTGTATTTGTGTTTGGTCAACGTTAATTGGCAATTTGTAGGCTCGACCGCAACACCTTCGTATGTACGCAAGAGAGAGAGAGAGAGAGAGAGAGAGAGAGAGGGAGAATGAGGACTTCTCGGAGAGAAAATTAAACGAATCGCTGCTCGTAGTTGATAGGAACGACACTTTGAAAAAAGGATCGGTGACGATGTCGTGCCTTGTAAAGCGTTCGTTCCGTTGTCCATAGATACGAATCGAAATGACGCAAACTCTCTGCGGTTTGATTGAAGTCAACCTTCAAAATGGCAAATCAATCGAAAACACGCTCGTTCATTTCCATCCAATAGCGAACACGTTTAGTATGTATTCTATGTAGTACGTATCACATCCATTATAAGTGCTTCGACGCGTGCCCCAATAATTTTCAATATTCTTGAATCGTATCTTTAATCGAACGATCCAATTTTGCATTATAATTTAATTTTTATAAACTGCCCAAGAATATCAAGTAAAATAATTTTTCGGAATTCATAGAATCTTCAATTTATTATTCACTAAATTTATGTTTCTTTCGCAGCGAGTACCACTTTCATATATAAAACGTCACTGGAGGTGATATTTTTAAAATGTAATTTTAGAAATATCATACCACGCTCTTACGAATGACCAAGTACCAACGGATAATTTCATTTCAATCGTAATGAACGTATAAAGAGGAAACAAAAGAGGAAAGGATCGATCCGTTCGTCGTTATCTTTATCGAAAAGTCAAAATTCCAAATTAAGACTAATCTCTGGATTAAACGACTGGATGGATGATCCTCTGGAGTGAGCATTTGCGGCAAAGCGATCTAAATCCGATAACGTTATCGTTTTCGAGTCGGCAACTTTCACCGAGCCGCGTTCAGATAAGTAGTTTACTACCTTCACCCGAAGGGTTTTACGCAAGTTCTCGTCCCGTAGAAACTGTGTTTCCCAACTAAGGAGCGTCATACGTCTAAGAAACTCCGCTTCCTGGAACCTTTCCGTCGTTTACTCTCTGTTTTCCAGAGAGAAAGATAGACCCACCGTAATTTCGGTTGCATCTATAATTAACGATTTTACCGTGCTCGGCGACAGGTAGA
Source organism: Vespa crabro (assembly GCF_910589235.1). Taxonomy (NCBI): domain Eukaryota; kingdom Metazoa; phylum Arthropoda; class Insecta; order Hymenoptera; family Vespidae; genus Vespa; species Vespa crabro. Next base: position 277,757 of record NC_060955.1, read on the forward strand.
AAAGTGACGTTCGGAAGGCAAGTATTTTAATAATAGAAATATTTATTGCATAATATTTCAAGCAGCGATCGATATCTCATATCTCATGAACAATTTTCCAAGATTCCAAATCCATATATATATATATATATATATATATATATGCCGGCAGTAAATAATGAAGAAAATATACCGCGAAAGTAAAGTTTTCGTTCGAGAAGAAGCAAATAGAATAGTTAATTACATTGTTTAATCTTGGACGAGACTTTGCTCGATACTCTTCGACGACAGTAATCGTTGGAGCGAGAATTCCCGCAGGGAAGGTTAAAAAAGTACGATTCGAAGTGCCACGGGAACGTGGGAACTGAAAACACTCCTCTCTCTCTCTCTCTTTCGTCCACTCTTCGCTAACGACGATTTCGCAATTTCAAGCACTTGTCGATTTTTCGAAAGGTCGATAAAAACGTCGATGGGAAAGAGAGAACTCGAACGAAATCAAAGTATCGTCCTCGCGTTTTCCAACCTATTCGAATTTCTCGATTGCGTGCAAACATCAAAGGTCAAAGAAGTTTTCTGTATCTAGTAGCTATGCCATTAAAGCCGTAGTAGATGAACGGGAGGAAGACGGAAGAGAGAGAGAGGATCGAGAGGAAAAAAAGATGCTCGATAAATGGAACGTAGGATTACACGCACTGCCGACTCTTTCTTTCTTTTCTTTTGTTTCTTTTTTTTTTCGTTTTCTCTTTCTCCTCTCAAGTTCTTCTCGCAGAGTGTTCTCCTTCGTTTATTTCATAGCAACGTTCTCGTGGATGGGGCTCGTTGTATAAGCCGCTATGGCTTCTCGAAACTCGTGAACTCCCTGCAGCGAGTCAGAAAAGATAGAATTGTGAGGAGAGTAGAACGGACCACGATAGCTCAACGAAAAAGTGCATTACTTATCTCCGTTGGCGTGCTGCGCATCAGGAGCGGCAAAGAAAAGGGGATGTTTGTGAAGGTTATATACATATATACGCGTTTGCGCCTATATACTTAGGTGTACTTAAATAGGTACGTAGTAGGCGTAGTAGTACGTAATATACTCGTACGTAGATAGGTGCGGCTCGAATTCGATGAAAACATTTTCAATTCCTTTTTTTTCCTCGCTTCGAGTTCGGTCGACGCGAGAAGATTATTTTTCGTGTAGGTGCGACGAATCCATCGATACGATATTTCGATTATAATCAAGAAGGAATGCGAGTAATTCTACTTCGGTAGCTGCACCTGCCGATTCGAGTGTGACAGCGTGGGAGGTCTAACGAACTCTCCGACTCTCAAGACCACCCTCCTCTTCCACCTCGTTCGATCATCTTCTTTTTCTTCTTTCTCTTCTTTTTCTTCTCGCGAATGAATAAGACACGCCGGATTCCTATGGCTCGCTCGAGCGCGCGAGAAGGAACATCATTTTAACCGTTCGGAAATACCTAATGCAACGCGGTTCGGTTAAATAATCTATCTATTGGTACCCCAGTAAGAGAAATCATACCGATAAATATCGATACCTTGCACATTTTACAAGAAGAAGGGAAAAATGAAAAATATCAAGTGTATACTTTTAGGTTAGGTCGGCCGTATCTTCCAACTCGTCTCGTCCGTCGTCTCGTCCTTTCAGTCGGCAGAGAGAGAGAGAGAGAGAGAGAGAGAGAATTAGAAGAGGAAAAGAAAAAAGAAAAAGAACGATTCTTGGAAGTCTCCCCGAAGGAGGCTGTAGCAGCGCGTGCTGATTTTGCTCGTTCAGGTGCGCCGAACGAATGGATAATTACCTCGTTAACCGCCATTCAAGCGACCTGAAAATATAATAAAACATAATTACTACGTATGTGAAAGTAGACAAGTGTGCGTACGCTAACGTTTTTTGTAACAACAAATTGAGTTAGAGCCTCGTAGAAAGATTTGGAAAAAGTCAAAGGATGTCGCGATACTTTGACTGTTATAAAATATTTCATTTTTTAAAAGCGATTAGACGTCGCTTCTAATAAATTTGCTAATTTTGTGCTGAACTTTCGTATTATTCCGTTCTTTAAGCAAAAATAAGGCTAATAGTTGGGAGCTAGTTGTTATGCAGGGATAGTACTAGGGTTAATCCGTACGCTTCTTCCAACGGATCCTTCGCAATGGAATTATAGAAACGAGTCGCGGACCGATGCAATAGACGAAAACGTGTCAGGAGAAAAGCTTCGAGTAATAAGATCAAGTCGATCGATTCGATTTATAGCTTAATGTTTCTTTTAATCACATTTAGACCCAATGAAATAGGATTGTATTTACGGACGAAACATTTCCGATCGACAGAAATTTAATACGCGAAGTTTGACACGCGAAACTTGGATAACTGCGAAAGCACGTCATTTTATAAATAGGTACGATTCGATTATCGTAAAAAAATAGTAAAGATTCAATCTCAACGATATTATTATTTTCCCGAATCTATCATCTCTCGAAAGTCATCAAAGGTGCTTTTTTAGAAATCGGAACGTTCCCTCGTTTTTTTTCCTTTTTCCTACTCTATGTCGCGTTCTCTTTCATCTCTACGTGCCGCTGCTAACGGTATGTACCAGATGGTTTTAACGAGATCGGCCTACTCATTTATATGTATGCATGGTCTATCCTTATAATATGATCCAGGAAAAAATAATGCCGTGGTATATACCGCGTATTAACGAAATTTTACTTAATTCCCTCCATTAAATTACCCATTTAAAAGGATATTACGAAATATTAATAAATAATACGCGTAGAAATAATAGTCCTCGTAATTAGTATTTTCCCGTATTTCGAAAGATCGTAGGATGGGTCGAAGCGTAGCGATCCATGCAAGTTCGATGCCACCTGCATTCAGACATCATAGAACAAAGGAATTGGGATAGAGAGTTCGATCGAGGATATCGAGATTAGACAGATAGCCGAGGATTCTCGTTCGATCAATTCGTTAGTTTGTCGAAAAGGCAAAGAAATACCTTTGAAAGAGGAAGTAGTTCAATCTCGCGAAATCAAGCGCTTGTGCCCGTGCCAAAAAGCAGGCAGAAGCCGAGCAAAGTAGTGTGTCGCATCTCCCGGGAGGCAAACGCGTTGGAACCTGTCGGGAACGCGTTGCGAAAGAATTTATTCGATGATTCACTCCGTGAACGAGACCGTTCGTCCGGTGATGCGTGCGTGCAATCACGCATAGCACACATAGAGCCGTATACACGCGCACAGCCTAAGCGCGGATGGATGCGCGTAGGTGAAACTAAAAGGCAGACTCGTGAATGAACGCGAGGAGCGGAAGCGAATGGACGCGATCGTTGCAGCTACGCTTCGTACATACCTGTCCGTACCTATCACAGGCGCACGCACAGGCACACGCACACGCACACGCACACGCAGGTACTCTTCTCTTCCCGTGAAAGCCTGCTCGGATACACCATGGCTACCTTTCTCGATCGACGAGACGCGTTTTCCTGTGCCGACGCCGGACATCCGGCGCGTTCACCGGAATAGTTAATACTAAGCCCTACGAAAGAGAAAGAGAGGTAGGTGAATCCCTGTGTGCGTTTCAGTTAGACGAGCCAGCAATCGAGCCGCGTTCGAACGCTTTTACGAGTTCGTTTTCATTGATCCGTTTCCGGAAGTGCATCTATAGAATATACCGACAACTCGAGACGACGAAATCCACAACGGAGTTTGGATCGTGGCTCGATCGGATGATTCCATTTCCTTCAGAGAATTCCTTTTTCCACCTTTATTTATATATTCTTTTTCGTTTTTTTTCTTTTTGTTTCTTTTCCTTTTTCGACTTTGCATTTGATTCGCGAGAAAGTTCTCGTTAGAAAAAAAAAAGAAAAAAAAAAAAAAAAAAAAGAAAAAAACCGACAGCCAGCTCATCGAAGCGGCAACCTTTCAGTTTGCCAGCCGTACTCTCCTCGTCGGCACAAAATTGTTTAATAACGGATGAAACTTCCGGCGTCGCTTCTACCAAACCGGATGATCCGCAGTCCCGTTTCCGTGACGAAACGAGGGAGAGAACGAACGTACGCGGCCGATCCGCTCAGCCGGTGACATTGTGCAAAATATCATTGTTTGATACGGTTTCCTACCACCATCGACCTGGGGAGAGCTACAACAGCGCTGACGTTTCCGCGCGAACGGAATCAAAATCATTCGAACGTTAAGTCTATTGTTTTTCTTTTCTTTTTACGAATAAAGCCACTATTCGAAAGTTTCAAAATGTTTCATTTTTTTAATTGGACGATCTGACTAGGACGTGTATGCCTATTTTTTAATCTTTTAAATGTTAACATTGATTTGAAAAAGAAAGCTTCAAAATTCTTTCCCCGATGAAAGGTAACCACCGACATTTGTAATGCCGACAAGGACTTTCCTAGCGATTCGTTTAAAAATGAGCTACAGTCGGGACCTTATTCTTCCGCACTTTAAATTTACAATTAGACGCGAGAAAGAAAGGGATCTCGTCGTATCTCGTAAATGCATTATGCCTTTCGAACGTTACCCTTTTTTCCCCGAGAGCTTCTACTTTTTTAGCCTTGACGAGCTTCTCTCTCTCTCCCTCTCTCTCTCCTTCTCGGCTCTTGTACTCCCTCGAACGCTTTCTTTACTCTTTCCCTGTCTTCTCCCTTTCTCTCTGCTAGTTTCAAGAGTTATCAGTGGAACTTTTATGCTCGAGACGAAAGAACCGATCGCTCTTGGGAAATCTAAGAGAGCATCCGAAAGTAGAGTCGAAAAGAAATAAGAGAGAGAAAGAGAGGTCAATTAAGCGATTCAATATGGTAGCTCCATTGCACGCGATCGTTATCCATTAACCATTGATATCCATCGCAACGGCAACGAAAAGAAGGAAGCGACGAATATTAAAAAGTACCGACATGATATCGAAGAAAACGAAAGTAATATAGATGCAAATACGCTTCTCGAGTGGTCGAGTATTTATTCGTCCTTGAGAATGATCGATTGGTATAGAAGCGATACGATGTACATATATATATATATATATATATATATGTATATATGTATATGTATATATATACGTACATAGCATATATAGTTGCTTTCACGATCGAGGATAATTGGCGAGCGGTTATATCGAGAGTGCTTTTCATTATATACGCACATTAAGCTGGCTGGCACGATCATGGTACCTCGTCGAAAAGGTTGATAAACGGTGAAAAGTCGGTGTGGTTAACGAGCTCTATCGTTCGTTAATTGAATTATATATGTTAAATGCGGAAAATATGAAAGGGTGAGTCAGAAGGAAGGAGAGAGAGAGAGAGGGAGGGCGGTTAAAGTACCGACGGCGGACATAGAAATGTTGGACGAACAGAGAGATATCTACGCGGCGTACTCCGTATCCATCCATTTCATTTGAAACCCAATTTCCAGAGCACCGACAAACAGAGAAAGCTCTGTGCGCACCCTCTCCGACGTCCTCCCCGATATCCACGCTAACATTCTGCCAAAGCTGTACCGTTGCATATTCGGGCCCGCAAGCATTCGACGCATCTCGATCCTGAATTCTAATTACCGGCGCTGAGCCCGTTAATTAGCGCTGGTGCCCATCCGACCACCGCCGCTACCACCACCTCCACCATCACCATCATTTCCACCTTCCTCGGCATCTACGACCTAACGTTGATTACAATTGGAAAGTCCTTCTCTACGATTTTGTCTCCTCCGAGTCGCGTATAACGAGCTTCGTGGATGAGAGCACGTACCGGCGTGACTCGAACAGAGGAATACCTAACTAGCGTATGCGTGTGCGTCTGCTTGCGCTTCTATGTGACAAAGAGACGTAGAATGCCTGATTAGACGAATAGAGTTCCGACTTTGCGATTTTTTCCTAATTAGTAGCTTAGACGGATCTACTTTCCTGCACAAATAAAAACGTCTTGTTAACGTTTTCAATGAATTTCTTCGTAATATTAGTCTCGTAGTGTTAGATAAACGCTACTACTTATCTAAATGGCAGGCGATCGCCTGCCTTTGTAGAAATTTTATCGTTGAAAACAAAATTTCTTCTAGGCGCTCGTCTCTTCGTGGAATCGACAAAGTTTCGTACGCTCCATCTGTTTCGTCTGGAGTAGTCTGAAACCTGCGAGAGAGAGAGAGAGAGAGAGAGAGAGAGAGAGAGAGAGAGAGAGAGAGAGAGAGAGAGAGAGAGAGTCAATATACTGACATTATATATATTATGGTAATGTCCGATATTATCGTCCAAGTCATCGAACCGTACAAAATTCGTATAACTCGCAACGTATACGCTTTACCTCCCCTCTCCTAAAATAATGGAAACGTGTTCTTTCTCGGTCTATTTCCCTGGCTCACCAAGCAGACGAGAAAAGAAAAAGAGAATCGGAATAAAAATAAGGAAGAAAAAAAAAGAAGGAAAGAAAGAAAGGAAAAAAAAATAGAGGGAGAGGGTAAGAGTTTTTCGTCGAAACAGTTTAGTATAATTTCCGATGGCCGGTGCCGGACATCGAGCAATTTTCAAGCGACCGTATTCCCGCTTCGTTTCCCGCTCCGTTACCCGCTTCGTTTCCCGCTCTTTTTCCCTCTGGTATTCCAGGGACCTAGAATGCTCTCTCGGTGAAACTGGCGTCGAAATCAACTGCAAGCTTGGCTATCGGCCAGCCGTGATCGTTCGTCGATTCGACTTGCTTTTACCTTCTCTTTTTAAGCCTTTCTCACTCCGTCTCTCTCTCTCTCTCTCTCTCTCTCTCCCCCCCCTCTCTCTCTCCCTTCGATTCTTAAAATACGAAACGCATGGATTATTTCTATCTCTGGTCTTTTTTCTTCTTCTCCTTCTTTTTCCTCTCTTCTTCTTCAGTAATTTATCCAATACGGTCGGGGGTCGATACACGCGATGGAAGGATACATCTTTGTATGAAATCTCAAGCGAAATATTTGATTCGTTGCTCGGTGTGGCAATTATGGTAATGCAGAACGTGGTTACCACGCTTTGCCGGTGGTCGTGCGGTGTAATATCTCGTTTCGCGATAATACATTGCAGGATACATCGCAGGATACATCGTATGTACGGTCTACGTATTGTACGTACCGGTTCGACTATTACCCTGATTACAACGGCTCGTTCCTTAATTGGAATACGCATCGTATTACAAAGAGTTAAAAATATCGTCCTTTTCTGTTTCAACGGGAAGGATAATAATCTAAACGCGTTCTTAATAAGTGTCGGACGAATGAGGTATCAGGTTTGTCGATCGTTTGATTAATTAACGTCGGCCCGTTAAGTAGACGACGTAACGTTATTGACACTTGCTTAGACGGTAGCCCGTTAATCATCGTACTCGTTGATTATGAGGAAGGACGCTAATTGCGAGACCGATTAGGATCCGGAATTCTATTTCGAGAAGGCCTTTATCGTCTAACAAAAAGTTTCTCTTCCTCGAGGATTTCTACGTACAAGGATTGGTAGGTATGCTCAACTATATAATTGTTCATATTTTATCAAGTTTCGTAAATTCTCGTAAGAAAAAAGTATAAAGGTCAAGAAGATTTTGACTGACAATAACAAAAATGCTTAGAATTTATGGACTTTCAACTTTTAACCTAGGAATATAGTATAACCACATAACTTTTCAAATTTGAAGCGAGTACAAAGTAATTTTCGGTTAATTCTAGCGCGCAAACTAAAGCGCACCTTTAATGTATTTCCACGGGATAGTTGGTAGTTGTTCAGGGTTGCATTCTTTCACGCGTACGTCGATTCCGAACGACCGCCCTGGGCACGAGATACTTACTTTAGCGATATTTCGAGATTCCTGAGAGCTCCGAAACGGTACGAGCTTTCATGGTTGCCCTCGCGAATCGCGCGAGAAACTTTCTCAGCGTGAAATTCTACGCTAGCCTCGATAGGGTATTCCTCGTCCGATGGTGTACACTTTTATCGTACTTTTTCACAGCTTTATCGCGTATTTCGCCACTTCCTTCTTCCTTCTTCTCTTTCCTAAAACAAACAAGTTTTATCTTAGACGCGTGTGCGCGTGCGTGCATGCGGCGCCTTTGACGCGAAAGTCTCGTTATTTTCTTTCGCATCGCGAAACGTTAAAGATCGTCGAAATGAACTTTTCGAGAAAAGAGTAAGAGATATAAATGTTTCTGAATGAAGAAAAGTAGAAACTGTTAATATCTTGTGTGGTGTTCGCTCGTGAATTTATTCAAAAAATAAAAATAAACTGATAACAGATAAAGAATAAATAAATATAAAAAAAAAAAAAAAAAAGAAAAAAGGAAACAAAACAAAAGATAGACCGAGACTCGATTTTTCTTTTTACCCTAGCATTATTATATTCGGAGCGAGCGATTCTCGTAAGCAAGAAGGATGATATCCGGATCCTTGCGGAAATCTTATCGATGGTATTCCATCGGGGATCATCGCGGAGACGAGAAAGAGAGAGGGAGAGATCATCCCTATGGAAGTACGTGAAAGTCGTCTTCTCTAACCAACCACGGAATCATGCCCGTAATTTTTCTTCGACGCAGCTTTTACGATTCTTGCGGGACGCGAAAGGCGAAAGAAACGAAGGTGAATGAGTGGAAGAGGGTAATAAAGCATCGTTTTAGCCTCCTCCTTCCTCCCTCCCCCTCTTCTCCCCTTTTCGCTTACTTACATCCAATCCCTTCTCTCTTCCCTTCGTTCGTTTCCGTATTTTCTTCTTTTCTCTGCCCTTATAGCCCTGGGAAGGTACTCGCAGCACAAGTTACCGTGGCTGCTACGAGCCGGACGTGAGAATTGATGGAGCTCATAATTTAAAAGAAATCACAATTTTTTGAAGAAGCTCTTCGTACAATTTTTTTTACTTTCTCTCGCTTCGTTATTCCTCTGTACGCCCCTTCTTCCTTCTTTCTCTCCCTCCCCCCCCTCTCTCTCTCTTGCTTCCTACTCTTTCTTCAGACGCGGCTCGAAGAGATAGGATAAAAGAGGAAGATAGGAATAAAATAGCGATAAATTTGCATTACACCATAAATCCAAGCGCACGAGAAAGAGAGATATACTCGGTGTGCTCATCTCCTCCTTTCTTTTTCTCGTACTTTTTCCTTGTAGACGAAAAACGAGAAAATACCCTTAGAAAGAGTTTCGAAGAACTTCGACGGTTGTGACTATCTCGATAAGGTGGAAGGAAGAGAACGAAAGATATGTGTGTGTGTGTGTGTGTGTGTGTGTATATATATACATACATATATATATATATATATATATATAGAGAGAGAGAGAGAGAGAGAGAGAGAGAGAGAGATCCGTCTTTTTGCCGTCGAAACCATGCCGCAACGGTGAACTCATGTTTGGGATCCACGAATCGATATGCATATAGACTTCCGACTGAAAAATATTCGTATAAAAGCTTTTTATGATTCTCCATCGAAGATACGAGCCCGACTCGTCGTTCCAATTTTATATTTGCTGATGTTGGAAACGTATTCGTATCGTTTCGTGCGGGCACCATGGTATAAGGTAATATTTTACGAAATAACCGCATAGAAATGTATACACGTGACTCGGAGACACATTGTACCTTTGGTCTCGGAGACTCTCTCGTCGAATGATTTTTTCTCGAATGGTCGTCATTCCTTGATGCCTTCCCTCTTAATTATTGCTACGCTAATTGTCTTTAATCGAAGTAGAAGTTGACGGGGATTGTTGGTATTTAATTACGATAAAGGAGTCATTAACGAAGACGAAGAGGCATCTATCGAGAATGGAACAGGCAGCGACACTACGCGACACCTGCTGCGAGGGAAATCGAGACGGAGTCTCTTGGAATAACGAGAAGAAGGAGAAAGACGAGAGGGAAAGAGGAATCGAGCACGCCACATACCGAGAGGGCACCTTCCTTCTTACCCTGCCTCTTTCTCCTTTTGCCGTGTATATTTTGACGATTCTCTTTGAAAAAAAGCGTTGAAAGTAAGAGATACAGCTCGTTACGTTTGCTCCGGCATTTTTTTGTCTCTGTGTCACTCGAGATCATTTGCATGCAACTTCTTGCGAAGGCACGCGATAAAAGAAAAATGTTCTTGGATGGGAAAGGACAAATGGGAGAGGATGTCTTGAATTTTATTCATCTCTGTGTGCTCTTTCGTTTTGTCACAATTAATGCTCCCTTCTTCTTCCTTTTCTTTAGGACCGTTCGTTAGTTGAATGCAATTTAAATGAGCGTGACTCGAAAAATTAGCCTCACATTTTCTTCCTTTTTCAATAATCGCTCGAAAGGATTTTCGCTCGACCGCTCGGAGGAGAGCTTTCACGCGCGTATTTAAACTCGAGCGAGTTAAAATCGCCGTGCTAAAAACGATCCACAATTTTTCGAAGAATAAAACTAGAGTAAAACTTTCGAAGTAAAGAAATTATTGATTTTCGTTATCGTCGTACGAAAGAACAACTGCAGAGGGGAAAAAATATTCGAGCTCGAAAAAAATTTAATCCGAGAATGAACGATATAATTCGCGGGACGAGAAGAAAGCTGAAAAAATAAGTAATTATTTTGAGATAAAATTAGAAAGTCTCGAGCAATATATTCTCGAGTAAAATATTTCGCGCGGAAACGCTCGCTGAATTGGGAAAAGCTGTCTAGCGGGAAAAAATCGCGGAAAATATTTGGAATATCTCCGGCTCGAAAGTTTAATTAGTAGAACGTCCTTTCATGGGTTCGTACGTTTCGAGTCGCTCGAATTCGACGTTCATTCGAAGGCCATTTGTTCAGCCCCTCCTTCTCCTCTCCCCCTTTAGGCCCTTCCTCTGGTCTCTATCTGCGCTCTCGTAGAGCGAGCGTGCGCGATATCGCTCGCGTGGTACTCCTTTCGTTTTTTTTTCCCATTTTTTTTCTTATACTCTTTCTCTTTTTCCGCAGCCACGAAAAAGCGCTGACGAAGACGGAGAACCGACGCACGGCGAGCAATGCGATAGAGCGTGAAACCGCGATAACGTTTTTAACTCGCCTCGCATGCCTCTCACGCACCTATCCCTCCAATTTTGTCTCTTCTCTTCAACGGTTTCTCCTCGCATTTTTATCGATTTATCTCTTTTTTCTTTTTTTCTTCCTTTTCCCCAATCTTTCGACACACCGCCGATCAGTAGGCGTACCTAGTCGTGTATGTCCTTTTATCAAAAAATTTCATCAGAAACGTATTAAAAGGCAATATCGTTTGTTACGCTCAACGTATCCTAACATACGTTATCGCGCGAGAGGGAAAGGTCAAATCTCCGAGCAGGTGCCTAGAGGAGGATGCAGATACTGGAAACAGGATTTTACAAGAGACCGTCGAAATACGACGTGTTTCGCTTCGTCGCGTCAAACAGCTGCACATGGCGCTTAGGTACCTACAAAGGATCTAACTTAGCGGGATGTGTTCTTCGCACAAAGGCTTCGTTATACCTTCCGGAATGGCATCAGCATACAAACTATATCGAATTATCCGATACAAATCCTGGCAAACGATGTCCGGTTTACAAGCGACTACGAGTACATGGGACCTTCCAACGTTGACTTTGTACAGTATCAAGGGTACGAACGATCAAAGTAACGAATGAAACTTTTTTATCTCGTTCAAATATTTCTACAAGTCTTTTTAATGTTTCGAAATAAATTCCTCGCGCTTTTCGACGAACAAATAGAATATGTTATTCAAAGTGTTGGAATTGAAAAGAGGAAAAAGAGAAAGAAACGTACTCGAGAGGGTAATCGTTAGGGGAAGAAACGTCTGGCAAGTTCCGTGGCGAAGCAGAACATTCTTTGGCAGAAGGCGAGGAAGGAGGCGGTCCAGCGTTTGCCGAGAGAAGGGGGAACGTTTATAACGGGGTACGCGTGCACTTCGTCGATCAGAAATGGGTATCGCAAGGCGAGCTCGTAGAAAAGAAAACGCTTGGACCTGCCCCTTTGGGCAGTACGTTCAAGTGGAACGCGCGTTACGCGCATCGGCGTACCGCCTAACGGTCGATCTTCGCGTCAGGAGATTATGCAATAGTTCCCGAGGGACTCGAATCACCGCGCGTCACGTTTTTCGCTCGAATATGAACACCTTTGTCCTATCGTTGTCAATTATTATTTAACCTCTGGCCGTGTTATAAAGGCTAGACAAAATGGAATTATCCGATAAAGGGAATTCGTTCGAGATAACCTTCCAACGTTCATTAAATATCGAATAATCGTCGAAACTGAGATTATTTCTAAATGATGATAATCGATGCTACGACGAGATCGTCCGTGGCACCGAAAGGATTTCTCCCGAGTTAATTTCACTCGCGGTGTTAGCGTCTCTCCAGGCCTTCCATCGAAGTTAACGTCTTGATTCCCGCGTAGTCACGTAGGTTGCGATTAAATGACGCTTACGCGGCGAGCACGAGAGTCGTCCGTAATTGGATGGTACGTACCATCTCCGTTCCGCGCGAGAAATGGCTAGCGTGAGAATTAATCCGTTTGCTACTTCGCTCTTTCCCCTCGACTCCTCTCCATTACGCATGAGCAACGTGAGGGCTCGCTTTTATAAAATTTTATCTATTCCGTTTTAACGAAGAGGAATGTTCAATATCATTAAGAGAAAGAAAGAGAGAGAGAGAGAGAGAGAGAGAGAGAGAGAGGAATCGGGGAAGATATTGTTCTCAACTTAAAGTATTATCTTATTTCAGACTGATTGAAATTTAATTAAGACCGGTAAGACAACGAGTGTTTTAATAATAAGCTTCATAATTATACGGAGTCGCAAAACGATAGAAAAAGAAAGATATTCTTTATCTTTGTACAATATGTTTACTCGAACGGTGAAAAGCTTAAGAAAGGAGAAGTCGAGCGCGTATTTCGATCGAAAATGGAGATGGTGGAGGGCCGGAATCGCGACGGTCGTCGTCGGGACGCGACCGAGACGCGACCGAGACCGACGCGCCTCTTTTCAGGGACACGTTCGCGTGGGTCGGACCGGAACTGGTATGATTCACGTCGTGGCGTTAGCCGTGAGACTGGCGGAATACCACCGACTCCACACACGTGCACTGGCATCGTTCGACCGAGAGCTCGATCTTCTCCCTTTAGTCTCTCTCCCTCTCCCTCTCTCTTGATCTCGCGAGAGATCAACGTTCGCGCGTGCACGCAACGGCACCGACGACGGCACCGACGACGACGACGACGACGACGACGACGACGACGACGACGACGAGGAGGAGGCGCCTGCTCTCGTTCTTAGAACGTCTCGATGACTTCTACTTTTTCCTTTCTTCCTTTACTTTGCAGCGAAAAATTTTTCGACGACTCTATTCGTCGTTTAAACGATGAAAAGCAACGAAACGAGGAGTAACATTTTTAGCGAGAAAATCGTCCGGCTCGCGTCAAAATGAAGCGAGGATAAGGGAGATAGGAAGTCGGATCTTTTAGCGGGACGCGCTTTCTAATTCGAGCACTTACCGGGAAAGGAATCCGAATCGCGCAAACCTAGAGTAGCTAGAAGCGTACGGAATTCGATCGGTAGATAAACGGGACGGAACTATCGTCGAAAGGAATCAGCATCAAGCCAAGTTTCACTTTGATCCGATGAAGTTCGAGTAAATGGCCGAAATCGAGATCTTCTTGGAATGGAACTTAAATTCGGATCGAGTCCTAATCAGATTCGAGCTATTCCAAGAGTTCGAGCTCCAACTTTTTAGACGATCGCAAATTCGTTCTCTCTGCCCTGCTTTCCAATGAAATTATTTCTTGTGGATTGAACGAGATCGACCTATTACCTACGTCAGAGCTTACACGAGTCGCACCTTAGGACATCCTATTCTATCTTTATTTTCAACGTTGAAACTTCTCGTTAGGAGAAAATCCTTCCGCGTAAATACAAAATATTTGGAATATTTGCTCATAACATTAACAGCTAACGTATCTACGTATAATATCCGTTAATATTCTAAGGTATCTTTATATCGCATTGACAACAACAGAATCCTTTAGAACAAAACGAAACTCCCGAGGAGTCTTTCTATCAATGAAATCGAGTATCTGCGAGCGTATATCTCCCCGTCCTTCCTCTCTCCGTTAAAGACTTTCCTTACGTCAGGCAACGTCTCCGAAAAGGAAGACAATGGCGCGTGGGTCGATGGTTACGTGTCCGGTCGTGTATGCGTGCCACGTAGGTAGTCGTAGGGCGTAGTACGACCGTACTGTAGACGTAGCACGATCATAGACTGACGTAACGCGAGGCCCGCGGTACTTAACGATCGCTGCCATTGCGCGTTAAAACGATTACTTCCGCTCTAGCCCGAAGCTAGAGAGAGATAGAGAGAGAGAGATAGATAGATAGATAGATAGAGAGAGAGAGAGAGAGAGAGAGAGAGAGAGAGAGAGAGAGAGAGAGAGAGACACTTACATTCGCCCTACTAGCTCCTACTCGGCCGTACTCTACGTGCTTACGAGCCATCCAAACAACATCCTGCTTCCCCCTTTACCTTCTCGATGGATGGTACCATCGCACCAATAACGCTGTCCAAGGCGTGCCTCTCTAAACGATTCATGCGATCTCCTTCGAATCCGGATCGAGTCTAATGTGACCTGAAATCATAACGTCGAAGCCAAATCAAATTTTCATCTTTAAAATGTACAACGAGCAAAGTTAGTTATTTCGATGAAAATACGTGACGAGTACTTGTAATAACTCCAGTTAACTCGCTTATAATTATTTTTACTCTTTCGATCGTTTACTAGCAATAATAAACTGTTGCATAAAGTCGGGTTTTACGAGCGAGTCAATCCATAGATTAGATTTGAGTATTCTCACGTGGGACGTGAATTGTGCTTCTGGCCGTACGAAATAACGACTTTTTTTTCCGAATAAACGACTAGAATAATCGATGAAAATTTGGATGAAAATATTTCATAGACGGATTATAATCTACGTTTTCTACATTCCTGCCGACATTCCGTTTTAGCCTTACAATCTTATCTTCCTGTTAGGTCAAAACGAGCAACACCTTGAGACGAGAACTCACCTTATTCCGATAGTTCGGGGCAAGTTAACCGTATACCGAGTATTTCGCTCTTGTATATATCGCTCATAATCGAGAACACGAACGGTTGCGGTTTAGCGAAACTGCAAAACGTTTAGACGCATAACCCGGTCGGTAGCATAGCGAGAGTAAGAGAGGGAGAACGATAAAGGGGAAGAGAGAGGGTGAAGCACTTTGGGAAGAACGGCCGAAGGGTGATGATGGTGTTACGCCGATACGAGTCGAGCGTGTATCCGTTATGGTATACACGTGTAACTATTACCGAATGGCCGGCAAGCAATATACGCGCCGGTATTCCGGCATTCCGCATTCCGCGAGCAACTCGATTTCCGATCCGCCCTTTGACTGACGCCCTTCGACTGCTCTCTCTCTCTCTCTCTCTCTCTCTTTCTCTCTTTTATTGCCGCTCCAGTAAATGACGATTAGCCCGTTTCCAACGACTCGTTAGTCTATTACTATATTTATACCGGTGCGAGTGGAGAGAGATCGCACTCCGAGATAACCTTCGATGACCGATCCTATTCCTATTTCGCGCGATACGCAAAATCATATTACAGTTTTTCTCGCGTAAGCTCTGACGGAGAATTTGACGTCTCCGTCGTGCGCATCGAAATTGTTATCGCGAGATCGTGGCTTCGAGTACGCGAGTTTCGCACGGACTCACCTTGAAAAGCGGCAAGTATGAATAGGCAGTTATATTCGAGTTAAGAAGGCGCGCTTTACTCCTCCGCGCTGCATTACGTGGTGAGAATAGCATTCCGATGCGAGCCTCGGCATTGTTCTCCTCGCATCGAACCACTCGCTACTTCCTCCATCGGATATCTCTTACGCAACGCGAGAATTATCTGAATCGATCCGTGCACTTGGTCGAGGAGGATGAACTTTTCTCTCAAAGTCGCATGAATCATCGCGAGTTATTAAAAATTATTCCGCACATTTTTCTTAGTTTTAACGATTGCGGAATTACGAACGAACGAAATCTTATTAAATTATCGTTTCGCCCACAACGTTATAATATTAACCGGAAAGAAGATCAAAGATTAAGTCGATCGATGGAAAAAAAATCGTCTTTTAAGGCGATCCTATTCGGCGTGTAGTTTTCGTCCCGAGTCATAGGACGAAAATAATCATGATTCGTGAAGATATATTTATATACTCCAGTTGTCAAGAATTCCGTAATATTATTTGTCCTGAAACGACGATCGTCGGGCGTGCCGATCGCAACGCCTACTTTTACGTTTCTCAAGTGTCCTTCCTTTTACGAGAGGGAGGGAGAGAGAGAGAGAGAGAGAGGGAGATTCGTAGAAAAAGGAAAATACAAAAGGAATCTGCCTCGACAAGCAAAGGCGGCGCCTCGATGGGCAAGATAGGAGTAAGGCAAACTCGACGAACGACATGATGCGGTCAACGACGTGTCCTCCGACGCGTTTGCGCGCGAACCCAACATTCCGTGCGATGATTCGATCATCGATACGAGTGTCCCGAGAGAACGACCGATCGAGCGACTGAGAGAGAGAGAGAGAGAGAGGAGAGAGAGAAAGAGTGACCTTCGCGCGATCAGCAACCCTTCCGTTCTTAACTCGTAGTTCAAGTACGACCAGATCTACGAGACGATCAACATACAGGGTGTATCACAATAGAGCGTCGACATGGCTCTAGGGGTTGATAAAATAGGTCTCCCATTATTATTTCATAAAAATTAGTATGGTCTCGTTAAATCAATGGACGAACATTCTCTTTCTCTTTCTCTCTCTCTTTCTCTTTATCTCTTTGTATCTTCTAATCTTATCCAGCGAAACGGTCGTCGACGAGCTTAACTGGCGCGACATTAAACGGTATCGCCAAGAATTTCTCGGTGTAATTCGAACTTTCGATATAATTTCTAGAGAAACGTTTCGTCGCATTGCGCTAGTTTGAGAACGACTATCGTACGGATAGAGGCAACTCAGAAAACGAAGCAGTTGGATATGCAAATGGCTATGGGGAAACTTGCGTGCGAGTTTTGCTCGAAAAAGTGCGTAGGTATAACGGAAGTCAGTCTCGTGTCGTCGTCATTAGAGATGACGCTCGTCCCGTTTATTTCTCTCTTCCTGTATCCTATGGGAAATCGTAGAGAATCATGGAAACTGCCTTCCATCCCCGAGAAGCCGTGTCGAAAGTAGTACGGATGCTAATGCATCTCGCACATCTCAACTTTCGAGATAGATTTTAATACAGGTAATGTATTAATTCTACCAGCACACGTTAGTTCGATCCTTTGGATTCTAAATGTAGTATTTAATTCACGTGTATTTTCTCTCTCTCTCTCTCTCTCTCTATCGCGCGCGCGCGCGCGCATTAACATTGCAATTGGCATTTAAAATAAATCTCAGTCGATCTCTTTATCGGTCTCTTTCGCTTTCTCTAGCGAGGGGTACGCGTCCGGTGGTCCGAAGAGTGATCGATCCTATAGGCTCTCTGCTCTTCGTCCTTCCATTCGATTCGTTTCGACGGGGCGTGGATGGATAGGAAGTAAAATATGTATGTGCAAATTTTATTCGAAGCCCGACCTCGATACGCTTCGTGATCGATCTCGCTTGAAATAAGTAGAAGAAGAGCGAAAGGGAGGGAAAGAGGGTCGAAGTAAACTCGTCGAGTCGATCCTTGCCGCTTGTCGTTTACTTAGCGCGACAGGAGAGAGAGAGAGAGAGAGAGAGAGAGAGAGCGCTAGCGGCTTATTCTAAAGTAAGGATTCTCCTTGACACGAAACATTATCAACATTCTCAATTGTTATCGAATGAAAAATATAACGACGTGCGCCTTCGAAACCAATTCTAAGACTCTCGAAAGTATTATCTTTCTCCAAGTATCGCGACATTCGTCTTTCATTCGTTATAGATAGAAGTTAGCGGTGATGCAGACGTATAACGTCTGCAAGAAGAAGCATCCCAAGAGCGTTTCATTCTCAGGAAAGGCCGGAGATAGTTCTCTCGTAATCGAGAGCAACGAAGAGAGAGACCGAGAGAGAGAGAGAGAGAGAGGGAAAGCAGACTGTGAGCTAGAGACAGCCGTTTAATTCCCACGCGTACGATCACCCTTATCGAAGCATTCTCCTTTCTCCATCCTTTTCCTTTCTCTTTCGTTTCTCCAACGTTTTTCCAAAGCGTTCCACAACCCTCTTGCTCCTTCTTCCTATTTCTGCGAATTATACGCACGATCGAGCGTGGAAGAACAGAGTATCGCTCTTAAAGAAGAGCGATTCTCGTTTGCCACTCTTATCGAAGCGAGTACGTTTGCGATAACGAGAATATCGCGAGAATTCTCTTCTCCCTCTTCAAGCCGCCCACTTTGGCTTATCGACGATTTCTCTTTTACCATGTATGTGCGTCGCACGTGTGAAAAAGTCGAAAGATTTTGGAGTCTTTCCCGAATTTCTCTTTTCTTTTTTCTCTTTCTTTAAAGGCTTCGCCTACTCGCGCTAATGGTGCCAACGGGAAAAGAACTCGAGTTGAGTCTCTTGAGACTCAGAACGCTATATAATATGGGTACACACCCGACACGGACGACGAAACGGATTTCTTATCTCGTTGAATTTGTGCGTCTCGATAGCGAGTTTCCCACGCGAGGATCTAACGATCTCAAATATTTGAAATCGAAACGTTGTTGCTGGTCTCTCTCTCTCTCCCTCCCCACCTTCGCTAGCTCTCACTTTCTTTTACGACGAACGTATCGCGCAGCTAGCTGGAAAGATTAACTGAATCCACGTTCTCCATTTGATTTCTCCTTTCGAGATCTAGCGAACGAAAAACTCTTTCATAACCACGGACATGCAACTATTTAAGGTCGCGTATTTGCATGAAAATTCTTGCCAAGATTGCTGGTGCCAGTTTGCATGTCAATGGGAACGAGCGAGTAAAAAAGATCCGTCTGCTGATGGCGCGGATATATTAGAAGAACGCCCCGGCACTTTAGAGTGGCTTAGTAATTTTCTAGATTTAGATCGCGAATCGCGATGTTGTCGTACACACGTTGAAAGCTCCGAGCGGATTTCCTTTTAGTATAATAAAGCCAGGAATAGAGCGGGAGAAGACAATAAAATATTCGAGTGAAACGCATAAACCCAACGAACTTACAAAAGTTTAGAATAAAGAAGCTTGTTCGGTGCTTCGCAGTAGTATTAATAATAATAATAATAATAATAATAGATATAATAGTGATATAAAGGATCATCTCTCCTGCCGTTTTACACCACGATTCAATCCTCCCAGTCACGCCCTTCTTTCTTTCTCTCTATTTTCCAATAATACCAGAGATCTCGCGATAAATACATATGTATATATATATATATATATATCGAGTAGAGTAGTTTAGCGAAAGGCCAATCGTTGCTGGAACGATCACGGCAGGCATACGCGAAGGATCGTTGCTACGTGAAGGCTCGCCGGTGTATCCGGAAACGATAAGTCGTCGTCGGGCCCTTTTCTTCGAAAGCTTCGCTTCGCAGGAAAACATCGATTGGGAATCCAATCGAAGCGGTTAACGTATGAAAATCGGTGATGCTTATTGCACGTTCGAAAACAAAGAAGAGAACCAAGGAGCTATTTTCTTTCGAGAAAGAAAGAGAGAAAGGATTCTTTGAGTTTAATTCCGAGTTAGAAAATTGAGGCATCCCTGGTAGTAGGTCCGTTCCCCATTTTTTTTTTTATCCCTTTTTCTCTTTTCTCGTTTTACAAACGACCAGTTGCACACGCGGTAATTGTAGCGCACAATGAGATTTCGTGCGTATTGCACTCTTGCCTCTTGCACTTCTGTACCTCTCTATGCTTGGAAATATTTACCCAATAACCGAACGGCCCGGCGCAGGACGAGAGGATTCTCGATATGGGAAAGAAGATATCTCCTCGATACTTGAAAATTCATTCGATCTCGCAAAACGGCCGTTTTGCGAATCACACGGCAAATTTAGGAAATTTCTTTGAGATTGGATCACGTTGATACGATTTTTATTATCGCCCTGCATTCCTTTTATGCGCATTTTCTACCGTTTAACGAATGAAAAAATTCTTCCCGTTTTCCGATGATATGTATTTCGGCGTAATCGGTATACGGTACGGCAAGGTTCACGAACTATTCAACGTTTCTATTCAAAGGTCTTTACGAAAGCGTCTCTTTACCTTAAGTACAAGAGCCGAACGATTAAACGAGGAGAGACCGTATTATATTACGCCATAAAGGGTACGTCCGAGCTTTTGCGTGCGTTCCAAAGGTACCATTCCCACAATCCAGCTTTCGCTCTCACCTTTCCTATCCTCGAATGTTATTTAACCGTCTCGTCCATTAACGAGGTTGGTCAACGTGTATGCACCTTTTATGCAGTATTCTTATCATCGTACATTTGACGACGTTGGTTTATTACTCTGACACGTAACATTTAATTAAAATATGTAATTAGTTTGTTGCGTGTTTGTTGCCAAGAAATTGCAAATGTTGACTAAAGTTTGACGATAAAAAAAATGGATCATTTATCAAAATAATAAATTTACTTTTTCTCTCTATAGATCGCAGTTCGTAGCCGTAAATGGGATAAGAGCGAGTTTAGAAGGCAACCCTTGTAATCTCTGGGTTCGTGCTCGCGATCGATAATCAGGCACTTTGGGTTCTTGCTATCGATTATCCGGACGGACGTTAACGAGCGACTCGATCTCTCTTTCGTTAGTAGCGTACTCGCGGTATTCGCTCTCTCTCTCTCTCTCTCTCTCTCTCTCTCTCTCTCTCTCTCTCTCTTTCTCTCGTGGCGCACGGCATTGCGTAAATCTTGGCGAGTCTGAGAGCCCCGAGGACCCGGGAGTAACACCTCTTGCTCGTAGGTCGAAGCGCCGGCCATAAATATTTGAGAGTTCGAAGCGATCCTGCCCACCCGGGACGCGATGGTACTTTTCTCTCGCTCTCGCAGAGACACGCGCCCACTCCGGACCCACGCCCACGCCCGCATACCAAAGGCCCTTTAACTCTTTCTCTTCCTTACCTTTTCTTCTCTCCTTCGCACCGCGACAACGCACTCCCTCTCTCTTCCCCTCCCCTCAACTCTCTCTCTCTCTCTCTCTCTCTCTCTCTCTCTCTCTCTCTCTCTCTCTCTCTTCTCGATCGCGAACGTCCTCGTGTTTCGGACGCGCCGACGTAACACCTTCATCTGCTTCGGCTCCGAATATCTTAGCTCGTCGTGACTGAGAAAGAGAGAGGAGTCTGGGAGGCCGTCGATGCCGAGCCTGGGAAAAACGCCCACGCATGCGAACGCCACGAGATAGAGACAGATTCAAAAGGACGAGACACGCCTGACGTCATCCTCGCGAAACTCGTCAATTATAGCAAATCTATCTTTCGGCTTCCATATTCGTTGATAGAGAAACGACAGAGAGATAAGGGTGTTACGCAGGCTAGCGAATAATCGAGATCACTTGTCTCATCGAAAGTCGAGAAAAGAGAAAGAGAGAAAACCACTCGTGGAAAGTTTTCACGAAAGTCTTAGCCCGAGTTTCGAAGGTAATCTCGTGGTCGAGTCTCGCGGGAAGCTAGCCTTCTCTGAAATTTCTCTCTCTCTCTCTCTCTCTCTCTCTCTCTCTCTCTCTCTCTCTCTCTCTCTCTCTCTCTTATTTATCTACCCTCGCGAGGAAACAGGAGAGAGAGAGAAAGAACTAAATTTAATTTAGGAGTTGATTTGCATTCGACGAACCGTAACGTTCGTCGCCGTTACGCTCGACGGACCAGTTTTCTCGTTCATTCCTCTCTTTCGAATCAAACTTTCGCGCGGTCTTGTATTTCGAGTGAAAAGTAAGATCGATCGCATACTCGTTTCCTTCTAATAAACCTTAGCTTAATCTTTTAGATATCGAACGCGTGTCTCTTGGAGCGAACGTTACGCCATTCTCTCTCTCCCTCTCGAGTTCATCTCGAGTTCAAGGCGATATTTCGCGAAAATCGAGACTATCGAGCACGCTGGCAAAGTACCCGTCTAAATCGCTTTTTCCTTTAAAAGGGTTTTTCTTCTCTCTCGCTTTCTTTATAGTGCCTCTAAGAAAGGCTATCTTTACTTTCGCGTTTCCTATGCCGTCGACCACGAACAGGACAGGAGACATTCGCTGGAATCGATTTCGTGCGAACGACAGAACAAATGCACTTGGCCGTGACACTTCCATTACTTTGCGTCGTTGTGTATCTCCTGTCCGTTTAGTTTCGTTTCCCGACACCTGTCTCTCTTATTCAATCCTTT